>NW_028270283.1:0-119346 GCF_037043375.1 Chiloscyllium plagiosum | reverse complement strand
AGCAGGTCGGTGTAGGTCGGAGTAGGTCGGTGTAGGTCGGAGTAGGTCGGTGTAGGTCGGTGTAGGTCGGAGTAGGTCGGAGTAGGTCGGTGTAGGTCGGAGTAGGTCGGAGTAGGTCGGAGTAGGTCGGAGGAGGTCGGTGTAGGTCGGAGTAGGTCGGAGTAGGTCGGAGTAGGTCGGTGTAGGTCGGAGTAGGTCGGTGTAGGTCGGAGTAGGTCGGAGCAGGTCGGAGTAGGTCGGAGCAGGTCGGAGCAGGTCGGTGCAGGTCGGAGTAGGTCGGTGTAGGTCGGTGCAGGTCGGAGTAGGTCGGTGTAGGTCGGTGTAGGTCGGTGTAGGTCGGAGTAGGTCGGAGTAGGTCGGTGTAGGTCGGAGCAGGTCGGAGTAGGTCGGTGTAGGTCGGAGTAGGTCGGTGTAGGTCGGTGTAGGTCGGAGCAGGTCGGTGTAGGTCGGTGTAGGTCGGAGCAGGTCGGAGTAGGTCGGAGCAGGTCGGAGTAGGTCGGAGCAGGTCGGTGCAGGTCGGAGTAGGTCGGAGCAGGTCGGAGTAGGTCGGTGTAGGTCGGAGTAGGTCGGTGTAGGTCGGAGTAGGTCGGAGTAGGTCGGAGCAGGTCGGTGCAGGTCGGAGTAGGTCGGTGTAGGTCGGAGTAGGTCGGAGCAGGTCGGAGTAGGTCGGAGCAGGTCGGTGCAGGTCGGAGTAGGTCGGAGCAGGTCGGAGTAGGTCGGTGTAGGTCGGAGTAGGTCGGTGTAGGTCGGAGTAGGTCGGAGCAGGTCGGAGTAGGTCGGAGCAGGTCGGAGCAGGTCGGAGTAGGTCGGAGCAGGTCGGAGTAGGTCGGTGTAGGTCGGTGCAGGTCGGTGTAGGTCGGAGTAGGTCGGAGTAGGTCGGTGTAGGTCGGAGTAGGTCGGAGCAGGTCGGAGTAGGTCGGAGCAGGTCGGAGTAGGTCGGTGTAGGTCGGTGTAGGTCGGAGTAGGTCGGAGCAGGTCGGAGTAGGTCGGAGCAGGTCGGAGTAGGTCGGAGTAGGTCGGAGTAGGTCGGAGTAGGTCGGAGCAGGTCGGTGCAGGTCGGAGTAGGTCGGAGTAGGTCGGAGCAGGTCGGAGCAGGTCGGTGTAGGTCGGTGTAGGTCGGTGCAGGTCGGAGCAGGTCGGTGCAGGTCGGAGCAGGTCGGTGTAGGTCGGTGTAGGTCGGTGTAGGTCGGAGTAGGTCGGAGCAGGTCGGTACAGGTCGGAGTAGGTCGGAGCAGGTCGGTGCAGGTCGGAGTAGGTCGGAGCAGGTCGGTGTAGGTCGGTGTAGGTCGGTGTAGGTCGGTGTAGGTCGGTGTAGGTCGGTGTAGGTCGGAGTAGGTCGGAGCAGGTCGGTGTAGGTCGGAGTAGGTCGGAGTAGGTCGGAGCAGGTCGGAGTAGGTCGGCGTAGGTCGGAGCAGGTCGGTGTAGGTCGGAGCAGGTCGGAGTAGGTCGGTGTAGGTCGGTGTAGGTCGGTGTAGGTCGGTGTAGGTCGGAGCAGGTCGGAGTAGGTCGGTGTAGGTCGGAGTAGGTCGGTGTAGGTCGGTGTAGGTCGGTGTAGGTCGGAGTAGGTCGGAGTAGGTCGGAGTAGGTCGGTGCAGGTCGGAGTAGGTCGGAGCAGGTCGGTGTAGGTCGGAGTAGGTCGGAGTAGGTCGGAGTAGGTCGGAGCAGGTCGGAGCAGGTCGGTGTAGGTCGGTGTAGGTCGGAGCAGGTCGGTGTAGGTCGGTGTAGGTCGGAGTAGGTCGGAGTAGGTCGGTGTAGGTCGGTGTAGGTCGGAGTAGGTCGGAGTAGGTCGGAGCAGGTCGGAGTAGGTCGGTGCAGGTCGGAGCAGGTCGGTGTAGGTCGGTGTAGGTCGGAGTAGGTCGGTGTAGGTCGGAGTAGGTCGGAGTAGGTCGGAGTAGGTCGGAGCAGGTCGGAGTAGGTCGGAGCAGGTCGGTGTAGGTCGGAGTAGGTCGGTGTAGGTCGGAGTAGGTCGGAGTAGGTCGGAGCAGGTCGGAGTAGGTCGGAGCAGGTCGGTGTAGGTCGGAGTAGGTCGGAGTAGGTCGGAGTAGGTCGGAGCAGGTCGGAGCAGGTCGGTGTAGGTCGGAGCAGGTCGGAGCAGGTCGGAGCAGGTCGGAGTAGGTCGGAGCAGGTCGGAGCAGGTCGGTGTATGTCGGTGTAGGTCGGTGTAGGTCGGAGTAGGTCGGTGCAGGTCGGAGCAGGTCGGTGTAGGTCGGTGTAGGTCGGAGTAGGTCGGAGTAGGTCGGTGCAGGTCGGAGTAGGTCGGAGCAGGTCGGTGTAGGTCGGAGCAGGTCGGTGTAGGTCGGTGTAGGTCGGAGTAGGTCGGTGTAGGTCGGTGTAGGTCGGAGTAGGTCGGAGCAGGTCGGTGTAGGTCGGTGTAGGTCGGAGTAGGTCGGAGTAGGTCGGAGTAGGTCGGAGTAGGTCGGAGTAGGTCGGTGTAGGTCGGAGTAGGTCAGAGTAGGTCGGTGTAGGTCGGTGTAGGTCGGTGTAGGTCGGTGTAGGTCAGAGTAGGTCGGTGTAGGTCGGAGCAGGTCGGTGCAGGTCGGAGCAGGTCGGTGCAGGTCGGTGTAGGTCGGAGTAGGTCGGAGTAGGTCGGTGCAGGTCGGAGTAGGTCGGAGCAGGTCGGTGTAGGTCGGAGCAGGTCGGTGTAGGTCGGTGTAGGTCGGAGTAGGTCGGTGTAGGTCGGTGTAGGTCGGAGTAGGTCGGTGTAGGTCGGTGTAGGTCGGTGTAGGTCGGAGTAGGTCGGTGTAGGTCGGTGTAGGTCGGAGTAGGTCGGAGTAGGTCGGAGTAGGTCGGAGTAGGTCGGTGTAGGTCGGTGTAGGTCGGAGTAGGTCGGAGTAGGTCGGAGTAGGTCGGTGTAGGTCGGAGTAGGTCAGAGTAGGTCGGTGTAGGTCGGTGTAGGTCGGTGTAGGTCGGTGTAGGTCAGAGTAGGTCGGTGTAGGTCGGAGTAGGTCGGTGTAGGTCGGAGTAGGTCGGAGTAGGTCGGAGTAGGTCGGAGTAGGTCGGTGTAGGTCGGTGTAGGTCGGAGTAGGTCGGAGCAGGTCGGTGTAGGTCGGTGTAGGTCGGTGTAGGTCGGAGTAGGTCGGAGTAGGTCGGAGTAGGTCGGAGTAGGTCGGAGTAGGTCGGTGTAGGTCGGTGTAGGTCGGAGTAGGTCGGAGTAGGTCGGAGCAGGTCGGAGTAGGTCGGAGTAGGTCGGTGTAGGTCGGAGTAGGTCGGAGCAGGTCGGTGTAGGTCGGAGTAGGTCGGAGTAGGTCGGTGTAGGTCGGAGCAGGTCGGACCAGGTCGGAGCAGGTCGGTGTAGGTCGGAGTAGGTCGGAGTAGGTCGGTGTAGGTCGGTGTAGGTCGGAGCAGGTCGGACCAGGTCGGAGCAGGTCGGTGTAGGTCGGAGTAGGTCGGTGTAGGTCGGTGTAGGTCGGTGTAGGTCGGAGCAGGTCGGAGCAGGTCGGAGCAGGTCGGAGCAGGTCGGTGTAGGTCGGGGTAGGTCGGTGTAGGTCGGAGTAGGTCGGAGTAGGTCGGTGTAGGTCGGAGTAGGTCGGTGTAGGTCGGAGTAGGTCGGAGTAGGTCGGAGTAGGTCGGAGCAGGTCGGACCAGGTCGGAGCAGGTCGGTGTAGGTCGGAGTAGGTCGGAGTAGGTCGGTATAGGTCGGTGTAGGTCGGTGTAGGTCGGTGTAGGTCGGTGTAGGTCGGAGCAGGTCGGTGTAGGTCGGAGCAGGTCGGTGTAGGTCGGAGCAGGTCGGTGTAGGTCGGAGTAGGTCGGAGTAGGTCGGTGTAGGTCGGTGTAGGTCGGTGTAGGTCGGTGTAGGTCGGAGTAGGTCGGTGTAGGTCGGAGCAGGTCGGAGCAGGTCGGAGCAGGTCGGAGCAGGTCGGTGTAGGTCGGAGTAGGTCGGTGTAGGTCGGTGTCGGTCGGTGTAGGTCGGAGCAGGTCAGAGTAGGTCGGAGCAGGTCGGAGTAGGTCGGAGCAGGTCGGAGTAGGTCGGTGTAGGTCGGAGTAGGTCGGAGCAGGTCGGACCAGGTCGGAGCAGGTCGGAGTAGGTCGGAGCAGGTCGGAGTAGGTCGGTGTAGGTCGGTGTAGGTCGGTGTAGGTCGGAGCAGGTCGGAGTAGGTCGGAGTAGGTCGGTGTAGGTCGGTGTAGGTCGGAGCAGGTCGGAGCAGGTCGGAGCAGGTCGGAGCAGGTCGGAGCAGGTCGGAGTAGGTCGGAGCAGGTCGGAGTATGTCGGTGTAGGTCGGTGTAGGTCGGAGCAGGTCGGAGCAGGTCGGAGCAGGTCGGTGTAGGTCGGAGCAGGTCGGTGTAGGTCGGTGTAGGTCGGAGCAGGTCGGAGTAGGTCGGAGTAGGTCGGTGTAGGTCGGTGTAGGTCGGAGTAGGTCGGAGCAGGTCGGAGTAGGTCGGTGTAGGTCGGAGCAGGTCGGAGTAGGTCGGTGTAGGTCGGAGTAGGTCGGAGTAGGTCGGAGCAGGTCGGTGTAGGTCGGAGTAGGTCGGTGTAGGTCGGTGTAGGTCGGTGTAGGTCGGAGTAGGTCGGAGTAGGTCGGAGCAGGTCGGTGTAGGTCGGAGTAGGTCGGTGTAGGTCGGAGTAGGTCGGAGTAGGTCGGAGTAGGTCGGTGTATTTCGGTGTAGGTCGGAGTAGGTCGGAGTAGGTCGGAGTAGGTCGGAGCAGGTCGGAGTAGGTCGGAGTAGGTCGGAGTAGGTCGGTGTATTTCGGTGTAGGTCGGAGTAGGTCGGAGTAGGTCGGAGTAGGTCGGAGCAGGTCGGAGTAGGTCGGAGCAGGTCGGAGCAGGTCGGTGCAGGTCGGAGTAGGTCGGTGTAGGTCGGTGTAGGTCGGTGTAGGTCGGAGTAGGTCGGAGCAGGTCGGAGTAGGTCGGAGTAGGTCGGTGTAGGTCGGAGTAGGTCGGAGTAGGTCGGAGTAGGTCGGTGTAGGTCGGAGTAGGTCGGTGTAGGTCGGAGTAGGTCGGAGCAGGTCGGAGCAGGTCGGTGCAGGTCGGAGTAGGTCGGTGTAGGTCGGTGTAGGTCAGTGTAGGTCGGAGTAGGTCGGAGCAGGTCGGAGTAGGTCGGAGCAGGTCGGAGTAGGTCGGAGCAGGTCGGTGCAGGTCGGAGTAGGTCGGAGCAGGTCGGAGTAGGTCGGTGTAGGTCGGAGTAGGTCGGAGTAGGTCGGAGCAGGTCGGAGTAGGTCGGAGCAGGTCGGAGTAGGTCGGAGCAGGTCGGTGCAGGTCGGAGTAGGTCGGAGCAGGTCGGAGTAGGTCGGTGTAGGTCGGAGTAGGTCGGTGTAGGTCGGAGTAGGTCGGAGCAGGTCGGAGCAGGTCGGAGCAGGTCAGAGTAGGTCGGTGCAGGTCGGAGTAGGTCGGTGTAGGTCGGAGTAGGTCGGAGTAGGTCGGAGTAGGTCGGTGTAGGTCGGAGTAGGTCGGAGCAGGTCGGAGTAGGTCGGAGCAGGTCGGAGTAGGTCGGTGTAGGTCGGTGTAGGTCGGAGTAGGTCGGAGCAGGTCGGAGTAGGTCGGAGCAGGTCGGAGTAGGTCGGAGTAGGTCGGAGTAGGTCGGAGTAGGTCGGTGCAGGTCGGAGTAGGTCGGAGTAGGTCGGAGCAGGTCGGAGCAGGTCGGTGTAGGTCTGTGTAGGTCGGTGCAGGTCGGAGCAGGTCGGTGCAGGTCGGAGTAGGTCGGTGTAGGTCGGTGTCGGTCGGTGTAGGTCGGTGTAGGTCGGAGTAGGTCGGAGCAGGTCGGTACAGGTCGGAGTAGGTCGGAGCAGGTCGGTGCAGGTCGGAGTAGGTCGGAGCAGGTTGGTGTAGGTCGGTGTAGGTCGGTGTAGGTCGGTGTAGGTCGGAGCAGGTCGGTGTAGGTCGGTGTAGGTCGGAGTAGGTCGGAGCAGGTCGGTGCAGGTCGGAGCAGGTCGGAGTAGGTCGGTGTAGGTCGGAGCAGGTCGGTGTAGGTCGGTGTAGGTCGGTGTAGGTCGGAGTAGGTCGGAGCAGGTCGGTGTAGGTCGGAGCAGGTCGGTGTAGGTCGGAGTAGGTCGGAGTAGGTCGGAGCAGGTCGGAGCAGGTCGGAGCAGGTCGGTGTAGGTCGGAGTAGGTCGGAGCAGGTCGGAGCAGGTCGGAGCAGGTCGGTGCAGGTCGGAGTAGGTCGGTGTAGGTCGGTGTAGGTCAGTGTAGGTCGGAGTAGGTCGGAGCAGGTCGGAGCAGGTCGGAGTAGGTCGGAGCAGGTCGGAGTAGGTCGGAGCAGGTCGGTGCAGGTCGGAGTAGGTCGGAGCAGGTCGGAGTAGGTCGGTGTAGGTCGGAGTAGGTCGGTGTAGGTCGGAGTAGGTCGGAGCAGGTCGGAGCAGGTCGGAGTAGGTCGGTGCAGGTCGGAGTAGGTCGGTGTAGGTCGGAGTAGGTCGGAGTAGGTCGGAGTAGGTCGGTGTAGGTCGGAGTAGGTCGGAGCAGGTCGGAGTAGGTCGGAGCAGGTCGGAGTAGGTCGGAGCAGGTCGGAGTAGGTCGGTGTAGGTCGGTGTAGGTCGGAGTAGGTCGGAGCAGGTCGGAGTAGGTCGGAGCAGGTCGGAGTAGGTCGGAGTAGGTCGGAGTAGGTCGGAGTAGGTCGGAGCAGGTCGGTGCAGGTCGGAGTAGGTCGGAGTAGGTCGGAGCAGGTCGGAGCAGGTCGGTGTAGGTCTGTGTAGGTCGGTGCAGGTCGGAGCAGGTCGGTGCAGGTCGGAGTAGGTCGGTGTAGGTCGGTGTAGGTCGGTGTAGGTCGGTGTAGGTCGGAGTAGGTCGGAGCAGGTCGGTACAGGTCGGAGTAGGTCGGAGCAGGTCGGTGCAGGTCGGAGTAGGTCGGAGCAGGTTGGTGTAGGTCGGTGTAGGTCGGTGTAGGTCGGTGTAGGTCGGAGCAGATCGGTGTAGGTCGGTGTAGGTCGGAGTAGGTAGGAGCAGGTCGGTGCAGGTCGGAGCAGGTCGGAGTAGGTCGGTGTAGGTCGGAGCAGGTCGGTGTAGGTCGGTGTAGGTCGGTGTAGGTCGGAGTAGGTCGGAGCAGGTCGGTGTAGGTCGGTGTAGGTCGGTGTAGGTCGGAGTAGGTCGGTGTAGGTCGGTGTAGGTCGGTGTAGGTCGGTGTAGGTCGGAGTAGGTCGGAGCAGGTCGGAGTAGGTCGGAGCAGGTCGGAGTAGGTCGGTGTAGGTCGGTGTAGGTCGGTGTAGGTCGGAGTAGGTCGGAGTAGGTCGGAGCAGGTCGGAGCAGGTCGGAGCAGGTCGGTGTAGGTCGGAGTAGGTCGGAGCAGGTCGGTGTAGGTCGGAGTAGGTCGGAGCAGGTCGGAGCAGGTCGGTGTAGGTCGGTGCAGGTCGGAGTAGGTCGGAGCAGGTCGGTGTAGGTCGGAGTAGGTCGGAGTAGGTCGGTGTAGGTCGGTGTAGGTCGGAGTAGGTCGGAGTAGGTCGGTGTAGGTCGGTGTAGGTCGGTGTAGGTCGGTGTAGGTCGGAGTAGGTCGGTGTAGGTCGGTGTAGGTCGGTGTAGGTCGGTGTAGGTCGGTGTAGGTCGGAGCAGGTCGGAGTAGGTCGGAGCAGGTCGGAGTAGGTCGGTGTAGGTCGGTGTAGGTCGGTGTAGGTCGGAGTAGGTCGGAGCAGGTCGGTGTAGGTCGGAGTAGGTCGGAGTAGGTCGGAGTAGGTCGGAGCAGGTCGGAGCAGGTCGGTGTAGGTCGGTGTAGGTCGGAGTAGGTCGGAGTAGGTAGGAGCAGGTCGGTGCAGGTCGGAGCAGGTCGGTGTAGGTCGGAGTAGGTCGGAGTAGGTCGGTGTAGGTCGGTGTAGGTCGGTGTAGGTCGGAGCAGGTCGGAGCAGGTCGGTGTAGGTCGGTGTAGGTCGGTGTAGGTCGGAGCAGGTCGGAGTAGGTCGGTGTAGGTCGGTGTAGGTCGGAGCAGGTCGGAGTAGGTCGGAGCAGGTCGGAGTAGGTCGGTGTAGGTCGGTGTAGGTCGGAGCAGGTCGGAGTAGGTCGGAGCAGGTCGGAGTAGGTCGGTGTAGGTCGGTGTAGGTCGGTGCAGGTCGGAGCAGGTCGGTGTAGGTCGGTGTAGGTCGGTGTAGGTCGGAGTAGGTAGGAGCAGGTCGGTGCAGGTCGGAGCAGGTCGGTGTAGGTCGGTGTAGGTCGGAGTAGGTCGGAGCAGGTCGGTGTAGGTCGGTGTAGGTCGGTGTAGGTCGGAGTAGGTCGGTGTAGGTCGGTGTAGGTCGGAGTAGGTCGGAGCAGGTCGGTGCAGGTCGGAGTAGGTCGGAGCAGGTCGGAGTAGGTCGGTGTAGGTCGGTGTAGGTCGGTGTAGGTCGGAGTAGGTTGGAGTAGGTCGGAGTAGGTCGGTGCAGGTCGGAGTAGGTCGGAGCAGGTCGGTGTAGGTTGGAGTAGGTCGGAGTAGGTCGGAGTAGGTCGGTGTAGGTCGGTGTAGGTCGGAGTAGGTCGGTGTAGGTCGGTGTAGGTCGGTGTAGGTCGGAGTAGGTCGGTGTAGGTCGGTGTAGGTCGGTGTAGGTCGGTGTAGGTCGGTGTAGGTCGGAGCAGGTCGGAGTAGGTCGGAGTAGGTCGGTGTAGGTCGGAGCAGGTCGGAGTAGGTCGGTGTAGGTCGGTGTAGGTCGGAGCAGGTCGGTGTAGGTCGGAGTAGGTCGGTGTAGGTCGGAGCAGGTCGGAGTAGGTCGGTGTAGGTCGGTGTAGGTCGGTGTAGGTCGGAGTAGGTCGGAGCAGGTCGGTGTAGGTCGGAGTAGGTCGGAGTAGGTCGGAGTAGGTCGGAGCAGGTCGGAGCAGGTCGGTGTAGGTCGGTGTAGGTCGGAGTAGGTCGGAGTAGGTCGGTGTAGGTCGGTGTAGGTCGGAGTAGGTCGGTGTAGGTCGGTGTAGGTCGGAGTAGGTCGGAGTAGGTCGGAGTAGGTCGGAGCAGGTCGGAGTAGGTCGGTGCAGGTCGGAGTAGGTCGGAGCAGGTCGGTGTAGGTCGGAGTAGGTCGGAGTAGGTCGGAGTAGGTCGGAGCAGGTCGGAGCAGGTCGGAGCAGGTCGGAGTAGGTCGGAGCAGGTCGGAGCAGGTCGGTGTATGTCGGTGTAGGTCGGAGTAGGTCGGTGCAGGTCGGAGCAGGTCGGTGTAGGTCGGTGTAGGTCGGAGTAGGTCGGAGTAGGTCGGTGCAGGTCGGAGTAGGTCGGAGCAGGTCGGTGTAGGTCGGAGCAGGTCGGTGCAGGTCGGTGCAGGTCGGTGTAGGTCGGTGTAGGTCGGTGCAGGTCGGTGTAGGTCGGTGTAGGTCGGTGCAGGTCGGAGTAGGTCGGAGCAGGTCGGAGTAGGTCGGAGCAGGTCGGAGCAGGTCGGTGTAGGTCGGAGCAGGTCGGAGCAGGTCGGAGCAGGTCGGAGTAGGTCGGAGCAGGTCGGAGCAGGTCTGTGTAGGTCGGAGTAGGTCGGAGCAGGTCGGAGTAGGTCGGTGTAGGTCGGAGTAGGTCGGTGTCGGTCGGTGTAGGTCGGAGTAGGTCGGTGTAGGTCGGTGTAGGTCGGTGTAGGTCGGAGTAGGTCGGTGTAGGTCGGAGCAGGCCGGTGTAGGTCGGAGTAGGTCGGTGTAGGTCGGAGCAGGTCGGTGTAGGTCGGTGTAGGTCGGAGCAGGTCGGTGTAGGTCGGTGTAGGTCGGAGTAGGTCGGTGTAGGTCGGTGTAGGTCGGTTAGGTCGGAGTAGGTCGGTGTAGGTCGGAGCAGGTCGGTGTAGGTCGGTGTAGGTCGGAGCAGGTCGGAGCAGGTCGGAGTAGGTCGGAGTAGGTCGGAGCAGGTCGGTGCAGGTCGGAGTAGGTCGGAGCAGGTCGGTGTAGGTCGGAGTAGGTCGGAGTAGGTCGGAGTAGGTCGGAGCAGGTCGGTGTAGGTCGGTGTAGGTCGGAGTAGGTCGGAGCAGGTCGGTGTAGGTCGGAGCAGGTCGGTGTAGGTCGGTGTAGGTCGGAGCAGGTCGGAGCAGGTCGGAGTAGGTCGGAGTAGGTCGGAGTAGGTCGGAGCAGGTCGGTGCAGGTCGGAGCAGGTCGGTGTAGGTCGGAGTAGGTCGGTGTAGGTCGGTGTAGGTCGGTGTAGGTCGGAGTAGGTCGGTGTAGGTCGGTGTAGGTCGGAGTAGGTCGGAGTAGGTCGGAGTAGGTCGGAGTAGGTCGGTGTAGGTCGGAGTAGGTCGGTGTAGGTCGGTGTAGGTCGGAGTAGGTCGGAGTAGGTCGGAGCAGGTCGGAGCAGGTCGGAGCAGGTCGGTGTAGGTCGGAGTAGGTCGGTGTAGGTCGGTGTAGGTCGGAGTAGGTCGGAGTAGGTCGGAGCAGGTCGGAGCAGGTCGGAGTAGGTCGGTGTAGGTCGGTGTAGGTCAGAGCAGGTCGGTGTAGGTCGGAGTAGGTCGGTGTAGGTCGGTGTAGGTCGGTGTAGGTCGGAGTAGGTCGGTGTAGGTCGGTGTAGGTCGGAGTAGGTCGGAGTAGGTCGGAGTAGGTCGGAGCAGGTCGGTGTAGGTCGGAGTAGGTCGGAGTAGGTCGGAGTAGGTCGGAGCAGGTCGGAGCAGGTCGGAGCAGGTCGGTGTAGGTCGGAGTAGGTCGGTGTAGGTCGGAGTAGGTCGGTGTAGGTCGGTGTAGGTCGGTGTAGGTCGGTGTAGGTCGGAGTAGGTCGGAGTAGGTCGGTGTAGGTCGGAGTAGGTCGGTGTAGGTCGGTGTAGGTCGGTGTAGGTCGGTGTAGGTCGGAGTAGGTCGGAGTAGGTCGGAGTAGGTCGGTGTAGGTCGGTGTAGGTCGGAGTAGGTCGGAGTAGGTCGGTGTAGGTCGGTGTAGGTCGGTGCAGGTCGGTGTAGGTCGGAGTAGGTCGGAGTAGGTCGGAGTAGGTCGGTGTAGGTCGGAGTAGGTCGGTGTAGGTCGGTGTAGGTCGGAGTAGGTCGGAGTAGGTCGGTGTAGGTCGGAGTAGGTCGGTGTAGGTCGGTGCAGGTCGGTGTAGGTCGGAGTAGGTCGGAGTAGGTCGGTGTAGGTCGGTGTAGGTCGGAGTAGGTCGGAGTAGGTCGGTGTAGGTCGGTGTAGGTCGGTGTAGGTCGGAGTAGGTCGGAGTAGGTCGGAGTAGGTCGGAGCAGGTCGGACCAGGTCGGAGCAGGTCGGTGTAGGTCGGAGCAGGTCGGTGTAGGTCGGAGCAGGTCGGTGTAGGTCGGTGTAGGTCGGAGCAGGTCGGTGTAGGTCGGAGTAGGTCGGAGTAGGTCGGAGCAGGTCGGAGCAGGTCGGACCAGGTCGGAGCAGGTCGGTGTAGGTCGGAGTAGGTCGGAGTAGGTCGGAGTAGGTCGGTGTAGGTCGGTGTAGGTCGGAGTAGGTCGGAGCAGGTCGGAGTAGGTCGGAGTAGGTCGGTGTAGGTCGGAGTAGGTCGGTGTAGGTCGGTGCAGGTCGGTGTAGGTCGGAGTAGGTCGGAGTAGGTCGGTGTAGGTCGGTGTAGGTCGGAGTAGGTCGGAGTAGGTCGGTGTAGGTCGGTGTAGGTCGGTGTAGGTCGGAGTAGGTCGGAGTAGGTCGGAGTAGGTCGGAGCAGGTCGGACCAGGTCGGAGCAGGTCGGTGTAGGTCGGAGCAGGTCGGTGTAGGTCGGAGCAGGTCGGTGTAGGTCGGTGTAGGTCGGAGCAGGTCGGTGTAGGTCGGAGTAGGTCGGAGTAGGTCGGAGCAGGTCGGAGCAGGTCGGACCAGGTCGGAGCAGGTCGGTGTAGGTCGGAGTAGGTCGGAGTAGGTCGGAGTAGGTCGGTGTAGGTCGGTGTAGGTCGGAGTAGGTCGGTGTAGGTCGGTGTAGGTCGGAGTAGGTCGGAGCAGGTCGGTGTAGGTCGGAGCAGGTCGGTGTAGGTCGGAGTAGGTCGGAGTAGGTCGGTGTAGGTCGGAGTAGGTCGGTGTAGGTCGGTGTAGGTCGGTGTAGGTCGGAGCAGGTCGGAGTAGGTCAGTGTAGGTCGGAGTAGGTCGGAGTAGGTCGGTGTAGGTCGGAGTAGGTCGGTGTAGGTCGGTGTAGGTCGGTGTAGGTCGGAGCAGGTCGGAGTAGGTCGGTGTAGGTCGGTGTAGGTCGGTGTAGGTCGGAGCAGGTCGGTGTAGGTCGGTGTAGGTCGGAGCAGGTCGGTGTAGGTCGGAGCAGGTCGGTGTAGGTCGGAGCAGGTCGGTGTAGGTCGGAGTAGGTCGGAGTAGGTCGGTGTAGGTCGGTGTAGGTCGGTGTAGGTCGGAGCAGGTCGGTGTAGGTCGGTGTAGGTCGGTGTAGGTCGGAGCAGGTCGGTGTAGGTCGGTGTAGATCGGTGTAGGTCGGTGTAGGTCGGTGTAGGTCGGAGAAGGCCGGTGTAGGTCGGTGTAGGTCGGAGTAGGTCGGTGTAGGTCGGTGTAGGTCGGTGTAGGTCGGTGTAGGTCGGTGTAGGTCGGTGTAGGTCGGAGAAGGCCGGTGTAGGTCGGTGTAGGTCGGAGTAGGTCGGTGTAGGTCGGAGTAGGTCGGTGTAGGTCGGAGCAGGTCGGAGTAGGTCGATGTAGGTCGGTGTAGGTCGGAGCAGGTCGGAGTAGGTCGGAGCAGGTCGGTGTAGGTCGGTGTAGGTCGGTGTAGGTCGGAGCAGGTCGGTGTAGGTCGGTGTAGGTCGGAGCAGGTCGGAGTAGGTCGGTGTAGGTCGGTGTAGGTCGGTGTAGGTCGGTGTAGGTCGGTGTAGGTCGGAGCAGGTCGGAGTAGGTCGGTGTAGGTCGGTGTAGGTCGGTGTAGGTCGGTGTAGGTCGGAGCAGGTCGGAGCAGGTCGGTGTAGGTCGGTGTAGGTCGGTGTAGGTCGGTGTAGGTCGGAGCAGGTCGGTGTAGGTCGGAGTAGGTCGGAGTAGGTCGGTGTAGGTCGGAGTAGGTCGGTGTAGGTCGGAGTAGGTCGGAGTAGGTCGGAGTAGGTCGGAGCAGGTCGGTGTAGGTCGGTGTAGATCGGTGTAGGTCGGAGTAGGTCGGAGCAGGTCGGAGTAGGTCGGAGTAGGTCGGTGTAGGTCGGTGTAGGTCGGAGCAGGTCGGTGTAGGTCGGAGCAGGTCGGAGTAGGTCGGAGCAGGTCGGAGTAGGTCGGAGCAGGTCGGAGTAGGTCGGAGTAGGTCGGTGTAGGTCGGAGCAGGTCGGAGTAGGTCGGTGTAGGTCGGAGTAGGTCGGTGTAGGTCGGTGTAGGTCGGAGCAGGTCGGTGTAGGTCGGTGTAGGTCGGAGCAGGTCGGTGTAGGTCGGTGTAGGTCGGTGTAGGTCGGAGTAGGTCGGTGTAGGTCGGAGCAGGTCGGAGTAGGTCGGTGTAGGTCGGAGTAGGTCGGTGTAGGTCGGAGTAGGTCGGAGTAGGTCGGTGTAGGTCGGAGCAGGTCGGAGCAGGTCGGTGTAGGTCGGAGTAGGTCGGAGTAGGTCGGTGTAGGTCGGAGTAGGTCGGAGCAGGTCGGAGTAGGTCGGAGCAGGTCGGAGCAGGTCGGTGTAGGTCGGAGTAGGTCGGAGTAGGTCGGTGTAGGTCGGAGTAGGTCAGTGTAGGTCGGAGTAGGTCGGAGTAGGTCGGAGTAGGTCGGAGCAGGTCGGAGTAGGTCGGAGTAGGTCGGAGCAGGTCGCAGTAGGTCGGAGCAGGTCGGTGTAGGTCGGAGTAGGTCGGTGTAGGTCGGTGTAGGTCGGAGCAGGTCGGAGCAGGTCGGTGTAGGTCGGTGTAGGTCGGAGTAGGTCGGTGTAGGTCGGAGTAGGTCGGTGTAGGTCGGTGTAGGTCGGAGTAAGTCGGTGTAGGTCGGTGTAGGTCGGAGCAGGTCGGAGCAGGTCAGAGCAGGTCGGAGTAGGTCGGAGTAGGTCGGTGTAGGTCGGTGTAGGTCGGTGTAGGTCGGAGCAGGTCGGAGCAGGTCGGTGTAGATCGGTGTAGGTCGGTGTAGGTCGGAGTAGGTCGGTGTAGGTCGGTGTAGGTCGGAGCAGGTCGGAGTAGGTCGGAGTAGGTCGGAGTAGGTCGGTGTAGGTCGGTGTAGGTCGGTGTAGGTCGGTGTAGGTCGGAGCAGGTCGGAGTAGGTCGGAGTAGGTCGGAGTAGGTCGGTGTAGGTCGGTGTAGGTCGGAGCAGGTCGGTGTAGGTCGGAGTAGGTCGGAGTAGGTCGGAGTAGGTCGGAGTAGGTCGGTGTAGGTCGGTGTAGGTCGGTGTAGGTCGGTGTAGGTCGGTGTAGGTCGGAGCAGGTCGGAGTAGGTCGGAGTAGGTCGGAGTAGGTCGGAGTAGGTCGGTGTAGGTCGGTGTAGGTCGGAGCAGGTCGGAGCAGGTCGGTGTAGGTCGGTGTAGGTCGGAGTAGGTCGGAGCAGGTCGGAGTAGGTCGGAGCAGGTCGGAGTAGGTCGGAGCAGGTCGGAGCAGGTCGGAGTAGGTCGGTGTAGGTCGGTGTAGGTCGGTGTAGGTCGGTGTAGGTCGGAGCAGGTCGGAGCAGGTCGGAGTAGGTCGGTGTAGGTCGGTGTAGGTCGGTGTAGGTCGGAGTAGGTCGGAGTAGGTCGGAGTAGGCCGGTGTAGGTCGGAGTAGATCGGAGCAGGTCGGAGTAGGTCGGTGTAGGTCGGAGTAGGTCGGTGTAGGTCGGTGTAGGTCGGAGTAGATCGGAGCAGGTCGGAGTAGGTCGGTGTAGGTCGGAGTAGGTCGGAGCAGGTCGGTGTAGGTCGGTGTAGGTCGGAGCAGGTCGGTGTAGGTCGGTGTAGGTCGGTGTAGGTCGGTGTAGGTCGGTGTAGGTCGGTGTAGGTCGGAGTAGGTCGGAGCAGGTCGGAGTAGGTCGGTGTAGGTCGGTGTAGGTCGGAGTAGGTCGGTGTAGGTCGGAGTAGGTCGGAGCAGGTCGGAGCAGGTCGGAGTAGGTCGGTGTAGGTCGGTGTAGGTCGGTGTCGGTCGGTGTAGGTCGGAGCAGGTCGGAGTAGGACGGAGTAGGTCGGAGCAGGTCGGTGTAGGTCGGAGCAGGTCGGAGTAGGACGGAGCAGGTCGGAGTAGGTCGGAGTAGGTCGGTGTAGGTCGGTGTAGGTCGGTGTAGGTCGGAGCAGGTCGGAGCAGGTCGGAGCAGGTCGGAGCAGGTCGGAGCAGGTCGGAGTAGGTCGGTGTAGGTCGGTGTAGGTCGGTGTAGGTCGGAGTAGGTCGGAGTAGGTCGGTGTAGGTCGGAGTAGGTCGGTGTAGGTCGGAGTAGGTCGGTGTAGGTCGGTGTAGGTCGGTGTAGGTCGGTGTAGGTCGGAGTAGGTCGGTGTAGGTCGGTGTAGGTCGGTGTAGGTCGGAGTAGGTCGGAGCAGGTCGGAGCAGGTCGGAGCAGGTCGGTGCAGGTCGGTGTAGGTCGGAGTAGGTCGGAGCAGGTCGGAGCAGGTCGGAGCAGGTCGGTGTAGGTCGGTGTAGGTCGGAGTAGGTCGGAGCAGGTCGGAGCAGGTCGGAGCAGGTCGGAGCAGGTCGGTGTAGGTCGGTGTAGGTCGGAGTAGGTCGGTGTAGGTCGGTGTCGGTCGGAGTAGGTCGGAGCAGGTCGGAGCAGGTCGGTGTAGGTCGGTGTAGGTCGGAGCAGGTCGGTGTAGGTCGGTGTAGGTCGGTGTCGGTCGGAGTAGGTCGGAGCAGGTCGGAGCAGGTCGGAGCAGGTCGGAGCAGGTCGGTGTAGGTCGGAGCAGGTCGGAGCAGGTCGGAGTAGGTCGGTGTAGGTCGGTGTCGGTCGGAGTAGGTCGGAGCAGGTCGGAGCAGGTCGGAGCAGGTCGGAGCAGGTCGGAGCAGGTCGGTGTAGGTCGGTGTAGGTCGGAGTAGGTCGGTGTAGGTCGGTGTAGGTCGGTGCAGGTCGGAGTAGGTCGGAGTAGGTCGGAGCAGGTCGGAGCAGGTCGGAGTAGGTCGGAGTAGGTCGGTGTAGGTCGGAGTAGGTCGGAGCAGGTCGGAGCAGGTCGGAGTAGGTCGGTGTAGGTCGGTGTAGGTCGGTGTAGGTCGGTGTAGGTCGGAGCAGGTCGGAGTAGGTCGGAGCAGGTCGGAGCAGGTCGGAGTAGGTCGGAGCAGGTCGGAGCAGGTCGGAGTAGGTCGGTGTAGGTCGGAGTAGGTCGGTGTAGGTCGGAGTAGGTCGGAGTAGGCCGGAGCAGGCCGGAGTAGGTCGGAGTAGGTCGGTGTAGGTCGGTGTAGGTCGGAGCAGGTCGGAGTAGGTCGGTGTAGGTCGGAGCAGGTCGGAGTAGGTCGGAGTAGGTCGGTGTAGGTCGGTGTAGGTCGGAGTAGGTCGGAGTAGGTCGGTGTAGGTCGGAGTAGGTCGGAGTAGGTCGGAGTAGGTCGGAGTAGGTCGGAGCAGGTCGGTGTAGGTCGGAGTAGGTCGGAGTAGGTCGGAGCAGGTCGGAGCAGGTCGGAGTAGGTCGGAGCAGGTCGGAGTAGGTCGGAGCAGGTCGGAGCAGGTCGGAGTAGGTCGGAGTAGGTCGGAGCAGGTCGGTGTAGGTCGGTGTAGGTCGGAGTAGGTCGGAGCAGGTCGGAGCAGGTCGGAGTAGGTCGGAGTAGGTCGGAGCAGGTCGGTGTAGGTCGGAGCAGGTCGGTGTAGGTCGGAGTAGGTCGGAGTAGGTCGGAGTAGGTCGGTGTAGGTCGGAGCAGGTCGGTGTAGGTCGGAGTAGGTCGGAGTAGGTCGGTGTAGGTCGGATTAGGTCGGTGTAGGTCGGAGCAGGTCGGAGTAGGTCGGAGTAGGTCGGAGTAGATCGGAGCAGGTCGGAGTAGGTCGGAGTAGGTCGGTGTAGGTCGGTGTAGGTCGGAGTAGGTCGGAGTAGGTCGGAGCAGGTCGGAGTAGGTCGGAGTAGGTCGGTGTAGGTCGGAGTAGGTCGGAGTAGGTCGGAGTAGGTCGGAGCAGGTCGGAGTAGGTCGGAGTAGGTCGGTGTAGGTCGGTGTAGGTCGGAGTAGGTCGGTGTAGGTCGGTGTAGGTCGGTGCAGGTCGGAGTAGGTCGGAGCAGGTCGGAGCTGGTCGGTGTAGGTCGGTGTAGGTCGGTGTAGGTCGGTGTAGGTCGGTGCAGGTCGGAGCAGGTCGTTGTAGGTCGGAGTAGGTCGGAGTAGGTCGGTGTAGGTCGGAGTAGGTCGGTGTAGGTCGGAGTAGGTCGGAGCTGGTCGGTGTAGGTCGGAGTAGGTCGGAGCAGGTCGGAGTAGGTCGGAGCAGGTCGGAGCAGGTCGGTGTAGGTCGGTGTAGGTCGGTGCAGGTCGGAGTAGGTCGGTGTAGGTCGGAGTAGGTCGGAGTAGGTCGGAGTAGGTCGGAGCAGGTCGGTGTAGGTCGGTGTAGGTCGGTGTAGGTCGGAGTAGGTCGGAGCAGGTCGGTGTAGGTCGGTGTAGGTCGGTGTAGGTCGGAGTAGGTCGGAGTAGGTCGGAGTAGGTCGGAGTAGGTCGGTGTAGGTCGGAGTAGGTCGGAGCAGGTCGGTGTAGGTCGGTGTAGGTCGGAGCAGGTCGGAGCAGGTCGGTGTAGGTCGGAGCAGGTCGGTGTAGGTCGGTGTAGGTCGGAGCAGGTCGGAGCAGGTCGGAGCAGGTCGGAGCAGGTCGGAGCAGGTCGGTGTAGGTCGGAGTAGGTCGGAGTAGGTCGGAGCAGGTCGGAGTAGGTCGGAGTAGGTCGGAGCAGGTCGCAGTAGGTCGGAGTAGGTCGGAGCAGGTCGGTGTAGGTCGGTGTAGGTCGGAGCAGGTCGGTGTAGGTCGGTGTAGGTCGGAGTAGGTCGGTGTAGGTCGGAGTAGGTCGGAGTAGGTCGGAGCAGGTCGGTGTAGGTCGGTGTAGGTCGGAGCAGGTCGGAGCAGGTCGGTGTAGGTCGGTGTAGGTCGGAGCAGGTCGGTGTAGGTCGGTGTAGGTCGGAGCAGGTCGGAGCAGGTCGGAGCAGGTCGGAGCAGGTCGGAGCAGGTCGGTGTAGGTCGGAGCAGGTCGGAGCAGGTCGGAGTAGGTCGGAGTAGGTCGGAGTAGGTCGGTGTAGGTCGGAGTAGGTCGGAGCAGGTCGGTGTAGGTCGGTGTAGGTCGGAGCAGGTCGGAGCAGGTCGGTGTAGGTCGGTGTAGGTCGGAGCAGGTCGGTGTAGGTCGGTGTAGGTCGGAGCAGGTCGGAGCAGGTCGGAGCAGGTCGGAGCAGGTCGGTGTAGGTCGGAGCAGGTCGGAGCAGGTCGGAGTAGGTCGGAGTAGGTCGGAGCAGGTCGCAGTAGGTCGGAGTAGGTCGGTGTAGGTCGGAGCAGGTCGGAGCAGGTCGGAGTAGGTCGGTGTAGGTCGGAGCAGGTCGGAGCAGGTCGGAGTAGGTCGGAGCAGGTCGGAGCAGGTCGGAGTAGGTCGGTGTAGGTCGGAGCAGGTCGGAGTAGGTCGGAGTAGGTCGGTGTAGGTCGGTGTAGGTCGGAGTAGGTCGGAGCAGGTCGGAGTAGGTCGGAGTAGGTCGGAGTAGGTCGGTGTAGGTCGGTGTAGGTCGGTGTAGGTCGGAGTAGGTCGGTGCAGGTCGGAGTAGGTCGGTGTAGGTCGGTGTAGGTCGGTGTAGGTCGGAGTAGGTCGGAGCAGGTCGGTGTAGGTCGGAGCAGGTCGGAGCAGGTCGGAGTAGGTCGGTGCAGGTCGGTGCAGGTCGGAGCAGGTCGGAGCAGGTCGGTGTAGGTCGGTGTAGGTCGGTGTAGGTCGGTGTAGGTCGGAGTAGGTCGGAGCAGGTCGGTGTAGGTCGGAGCAGGTCGGAGCAGGTCGGAGTAGGTCGGTGCAGGTCGGAGCAGGTCGGTGTAGGTCGGAGCAGGTCGGAGTAGGTCGGTGTAGGTCGGTGTAGGTCGGTGTAGGTCGGAGTAGGTCGGAGCAGGTCGGAGCAGGTCAGTGTAGGTCGGTGTAGGTCGGAGTAGGTCGGAGTAGGTCGGTGTAGGTCGGTGTAGGTCGGTGTAGGTCGGAGCAGGTCGGAGCAGGTCGGAGCAGGTCGGAGTAGGTCGGTGTAGGTCGGTGTAGGTCGGTGTAGGTCGGAGTAGGTCGGAGTAGGTCGGTGTAGGTCGGTGTAGGTCGGTGTAGGTCGGTGTAGGTCGGAGCAGGTCGGAGCAGGTCGGAGCAGGTCGGAGTAGGTCGGTGTAGGTCGGTGTAGGTCGGAGCAGGTCGGTGTAGGTCGGAGTAGGTCGGAGCAGGTCGGAGCAGGTCGGAGTAGGTCGGTGTAGGTCGGAGTAGGTCGGATTAGGTCGGAGCAGGTCGGAGCAGGTCGGAGTAGGTCGGAGCAGGTCGGAGCAGGTCGGAGTAGGTCGGAGTAGGTCGGAGCAGGTCGGTGTAGGTCGGAGTAGGTCGGTGTAGGTCGGTGTAGGTCGGAGTAGGTCGGTGTAGGTCGGTGTAGGTCGGAGTAGGTCGGAGTAGGTCGGAGCAGGTCGGAGTAGGTCGGAGTAGGTCGGAGCAGGTCGGAGCAGGTCGGTGTAGGTCGGAGTAGGTCGGTGTAGGTCGGTGTAGGTCGGTGTAGGTCGGAGTAGGTCGGAGCAGGTCGGAGTAGGTCGGAGTAGGTCGGTGTAGGTCGGAGTAGGTCGGTGTAGGTCGGAGCAGGTCGGAGCTGGTCGGAGCAGGTCGGTGTAGGTTGGTGTAGGTCGGAGCAGGTCGGTGTAGGTCGGAGTAGGTCGGAGCAGGTCGGAGCAGGTCGGAGTAGGTCGGAGTAGGTCGGTGTAGGTCGGTGTAGGTCGGAGCAGGTCGGTGTAGGTCGGAGTAGGTCGGTGTAGGTCGGTGTAGGTCGGTGTAGGTCGGAGTAGGTCGGTGTAGGTCGGTGTAGGTCGGAGTAGGTCGGAGCAGGTCGGTGTAGGTCGGTGTAGGTCGGTGTAGGTCGGAGCAGGTCGGTGTAGGTCGGTGTAGGTCGGAGCAGGTCGGAGTAGGTCGGAGTAGGTCGGTGTAGGTCGGAGCAGGTCGGAGCAGGTCGGAGTAGGTCGGTGTAGGTCGGAGCAGGTCGGTGTAGGTCGGTGTAGGTCGGAGCAGGTCGGAGTAGGTCGGAGTAGGTCGGTGTAGGTCGGAGTAGGTCGGTGTAGGTCGGAGCAGGTCGGAGCAGGTCGGAGTAGGTCGGTGTAGGTCGGAGCAGGTCGGAGTAGGTCGGAGTAGGTCGGTGTAGGTCGGAGCAGGTCGGAGCAGGTCGGAGTAGGTCGGAGCAGGTCGGTGTAGGTCGGAGCAGGTCGGTGTAGGTCGGAGTAGGTCGGTGTAGGTCGGTGTAGGTCGGAGCAGGTCGGAGCAGGTCGGAGCAGGTCGGAGCAGGTCGGAGCAGGTCGGAGTAGGTCGGTGTAGGTCGGAGTAGGTCGGTGTAGGTCGGTGTAGGTCGGAGTAGGTCGGTGTAGGTCGGAGTAGGTCGGAGCAGGTCGGAGCAGGTCGGAGCAGGTCGGAGTAGGTCGGTGTAGGTCGGTGTAGGTCGGTGTAGGTCGGAGTAGGTCGGAGCAGGTCGGAGCAGGTCGGAGTAGGTCGGTGTAGGTCGGAGTAGGTCGGTGTAGGTCGGTGTAGGTCGGTGTAGGTCGGAGTAGGTCGGTGTAGGTCGGAGTAGGTCGGAGTAGGTCGGAGTAGGTCGGAGTAGGTCGGTGTAGGTCGGAGTAGGTCGGTGTAGGTCGGTGTAGGTCGGAGTAGGTCGGAGCAGGTCGGAGCAGGTCGGAGTAGGTCGGTGTAGGTCGGTGTAGGTCGGAGTAGGTCGGAGCAGGTCGGAGTAGGTCGGTGTAGGTCGGTGTAGGTCGGTGTAGGTCGGAGCAGGTCGGAGTAGGTCGGTGTAGGTCGGTGTAGGTCGGTGTATGTCGGAGTAGGTCGGTGTAGGTCGGAGCAGGTCGGAGCAGGTCGGTGTAGGTCGGTGTAGGTCGGAGTAGGTCGGTGTAGGTCGGAGCAGGTCGGAGCAGGTCGGTGTAGGTCGGAGTAGGTCGGAGTAGGTCGGTGTAGGTCGGAGTAGGTCGGAGCAGGTCGGTGTAGGTCGGAGCAGGTCGGAGTAGGACGGAGCAGGTCGGAGTAGGTCGGAGTAGGTCGGTGTAGGTCGGTGTAGGTCGGTGTAGGTCGGAGCAGGTCGGAGCAGGTCGGAGCAGGTCGGAGCAGGTCGGAGCAGGTCGGAGTAGGTCGGTGTAGGTCGGTGTAGGTCGGTGTAGGTCGGAGTAGGTCGGAGTAGGTCGGTGTAGGTCGGAGTAGGTCGGTGTAGGTCGGTGTAGGTCGGTGTAGGTCGGTGTAGGTCGGAGTAGGTCGGTGTAGGTCGGTGTAGGTCGGTGTAGGTCGGAGTAGGTCGGAGCAGGTCGGAGCAGGTCGGAGCAGGTCGGTGCAGGTCGGTGTAGGTCGGAGTAGGTCGGAGCAGGTCGGAGCAGGTCGGAGCAGGTCGGTGTAGGTCGGTGTAGGTCGGAGTAGGTCGGAGCAGGTCGGAGCAGGTCGGAGCAGGTCGGAGCAGGTCGGTGTAGGTCGGTGTAGGTCGGAGTAGGTCGGTGTAGGTCGGTGTCGGTCGGAGTAGGTCGGAGCAGGTCGGAGCAGGTCGGTGTAGGTCGGTGTAGGTCGGAGCAGGTCGGTGTAGGTCGGTGTAGGTCGGTGTCGGTCGGAGTAGGTCGGAGCAGGTCGGAGCAGGTCGGAGCAGGTCGGAGCAGGTCGGTGTAGGTCGGAGCAGGTCGGAGCAGGTCGGAGTAGGTCGGTGTAGGTCGGTGTCGGTCGGAGTAGGTCGGAGCAGGTCGGAGCAGGTCGGAGCAGGTCGGAGCAGGTCGGAGCAGGTCGGTGTAGGTCGGTGTAGGTCGGAGTAGGTCGGTGTAGGTCGGTGTAGGTCGGTGCAGGTCGGAGTAGGTCGGAGTAGGTCGGAGCAGGTCGGAGCAGGTCGGAGTAGGTCGGAGTAGGTCGGTGTAGGTCGGAGTAGGTCGGAGCAGGTCGGAGCAGGTCGGAGTAGGTCGGTGTAGGTCGGTGTAGGTCGGTGTAGGTCGGTGTAGGTCGGAGCAGGTCGGAGTAGGTCGGAGCAGGTCGGAGCAGGTCGGAGTAGGTCGGAGCAGGTCGGAGCAGGTCGGAGTAGGTCGGTGTAGGTCGGAGTAGGTCGGTGTAGGTCGGAGTAGGTCGGAGTAGGCCGGAGCAGGCCGGAGTAGGTCGGAGTAGGTCGGTGTAGGTCGGTGTAGGTCGGAGCAGGTCGGAGTAGGTCGGTGTAGGTCGGAGCAGGTCGGAGTAGGTCGGAGTAGGTCGGTGTAGGTCGGTGTAGGTCGGAGTAGGTCGGAGTAGGTCGGTGTAGGTCGGAGTAGGTCGGAGTAGGTCGGAGTAGGTCGGAGTAGGTCGGAGCAGGTCGGTGTAGGTCGGAGTAGGTCGGAGTAGGTCGGAGCAGGTCGGAGCAGGTCGGAGTAGGTCGGAGCAGGTCGGAGTAGGTCGGAGCAGGTCGGAGCAGGTCGGAGTAGGTCGGAGTAGGTCGGAGCAGGTCGGTGTAGGTCGGTGTAGGTCGGAGTAGGTCGGAGCAGGTCGGAGCAGGTCGGAGTAGGTCGGAGTAGGTCGGAGCAGGTCGGTGTAGGTCGGAGCAGGTCGGTGTAGGTCGGAGTAGGTCGGAGTAGGTCGGAGTAGGTCGGTGTAGGTCGGAGCAGGTCGGTGTAGGTCGGAGTAGGTCGGAGTAGGTCGGTGTAGGTCGGATTAGGTCGGTGTAGGTCGGAGCAGGTCGGAGTAGGTCGGAGTAGGTCGGAGTAGATCGGAGCAGGTCGGAGTAGGTCGGAGTAGGTCGGTGTAGGTCGGTGTAGGTCGGAGTAGGTCGGAGTAGGTCGGAGCAGGTCGGAGTAGGTCGGAGTAGGTCGGTGTAGGTCGGAGTAGGTCGGAGTAGGTCGGAGTAGGTCGGAGCAGGTCGGAGTAGGTCGGAGTAGGTCGGTGTAGGTCGGTGTAGGTCGGAGTAGGTCGGTGTAGGTCGGTGTAGGTCGGTGCAGGTCGGAGTAGGTCGGAGCAGGTCGGAGCTGGTCGGTGTAGGTCGGTGTAGGTCGGTGTAGGTCGGTGTAGGTCGGTGCAGGTCGGAGCAGGTCGTTGTAGGTCGGAGTAGGTCGGAGTAGGTCGGTGTAGGTCGGAGTAGGTCGGTGTAGGTCGGAGTAGGTCGGAGCTGGTCGGTGTAGGTCGGAGTAGGTCGGAGCAGGTCGGAGTAGGTCGGAGCAGGTCGGAGCAGGTCGGTGTAGGTCGGTGTAGGTCGGTGCAGGTCGGAGTAGGTCGGTGTAGGTCGGAGTAGGTCGGAGTAGGTCGGAGTAGGTCGGAGCAGGTCGGTGTAGGTCGGTGTAGGTCGGTGTAGGTCGGAGTAGGTCGGAGCAGGTCGGTGTAGGTCGGTGTAGGTCGGTGTAGGTCGGAGTAGGTCGGAGTAGGTCGGAGTAGGTCGGAGTAGGTCGGTGTAGGTCGGAGTAGGTCGGAGCAGGTCGGTGTAGGTCGGTGTAGGTCGGAGCAGGTCGGAGCAGGTCGGTGTAGGTCGGAGCAGGTCGGTGTAGGTCGGTGTAGGTCGGAGCAGGTCGGAGCAGGTCGGAGCAGGTCGGAGCAGGTCGGAGCAGGTCGGTGTAGGTCGGAGTAGGTCGGAGTAGGTCGGAGCAGGTCGGAGTAGGTCGGAGTAGGTCGGAGCAGGTCGCAGTAGGTCGGAGTAGGTCGGAGCAGGTCGGTGTAGGTCGGTGTAGGTCGGAGCAGGTCGGTGTAGGTCGGTGTAGGTCGGAGTAGGTCGGTGTAGGTCGGAGTAGGTCGGAGTAGGTCGGAGCAGGTCGGTGTAGGTCGGTGTAGGTCGGAGCAGGTCGGAGCAGGTCGGTGTAGGTCGGTGTAGGTCGGAGCAGGTCGGTGTAGGTCGGTGTAGGTCGGAGCAGGTCGGAGCAGGTCGGAGCAGGTCGGAGCAGGTCGGAGCAGGTCGGTGTAGGTCGGAGCAGGTCGGAGCAGGTCGGAGTAGGTCGGAGTAGGTCGGAGTAGGTCGGTGTAGGTCGGAGTAGGTCGGAGCAGGTCGGTGTAGGTCGGTGTAGGTCGGAGCAGGTCGGAGCAGGTCGGTGTAGGTCGGTGTAGGTCGGAGCAGGTCGGTGTAGGTCGGTGTAGGTCGGAGCAGGTCGGAGCAGGTCGGAGCAGGTCGGAGCAGGTCGGTGTAGGTCGGAGCAGGTCGGAGCAGGTCGGAGTAGGTCGGAGTAGGTCGGAGCAGGTCGCAGTAGGTCGGAGTAGGTCGGTGTAGGTCGGAGCAGGTCGGAGCAGGTCGGAGTAGGTCGGTGTAGGTCGGAGCAGGTCGGAGCAGGTCGGAGTAGGTCGGAGCAGGTCGGAGCAGGTCGGAGTAGGTCGGTGTAGGTCGGAGCAGGTCGGAGTAGGTCGGAGTAGGTCGGTGTAGGTCGGTGTAGGTCGGAGTAGGTCGGAGCAGGTCGGAGTAGGTCGGAGTAGGTCGGAGTAGGTCGGTGTAGGTCGGTGTAGGTCGGTGTAGGTCGGAGTAGGTCGGTGCAGGTCGGAGTAGGTCGGTGTAGGTCGGTGTAGGTCGGTGTAGGTCGGTGTAGGTCGGAGTAGGTCGGAGCAGGTCGGTGTAGGTCGGAGCAGGTCGGAGCAGGTCGGAGTAGGTCGGTGCAGGTCGGTGCAGGTCGGAGCAGGTCGGAGCAGGTCGGTGTAGGTCGGTGTAGGTCGGTGTAGGTCGGTGTAGGTCGGTGTAGGTCGGAGTAGGTCGGAGCAGGTCGGTGTAGGTCGGAGCAGGTCGGAGCAGGTCGGAGTAGGTCGGTGCAGGTCGGAGCAGGTCGGTGTAGGTCGGAGCAGGTCGGAGTAGGTCGGTGTAGGTCGGTGTAGGTCGGTGTAGGTCGGAGTAGGTCGGAGCAGGTCGGAGCAGGTCAGTGTAGGTCGGTGTAGGTCGGAGTAGGTCGGAGTAGGTCGGTGTAGGTCGGTGTAGGTCGGTGTAGGTCGGAGCAGGTCGGAGCAGGTCGGAGCAGGTCGGAGTAGGTCGGTGTAGGTCGGTGTAGGTCGGTGTAGGTCGGAGTAGGTCGGAGTAGGTCGGTGTAGGTCGGTGTAGGTCGGTGTAGGTCGGTGTAGGTCGGAGCAGGTCGGAGCAGGTCGGAGCAGGTCGGAGTAGGTCGGTGTAGGTCGGTGTAGGTCGGAGCAGGTCGGTGTAGGTCGGAGTAGGTCGGAGCAGGTCGGAGCAGGTCGGAGTAGGTCGGTGTAGGTCGGAGTAGGTCGGATTAGGTCGGAGCAGGTCGGAGCAGGTCGGAGTAGGTCGGAGCAGGTCGGAGCAGGTCGGAGTAGGTCGGAGTAGGTCGGAGCAGGTCGGTGTAGGTCGGAGTAGGTCGGTGTAGGTCGGTGTAGGTCGGAGTAGGTCGGTGTAGGTCGGTGTAGGTCGGAGTAGGTCGGAGTAGGTCGGAGCAGGTCGGAGTAGGTCGGAGTAGGTCGGAGCAGGTCGGAGCAGGTCGGTGTAGGTCGGAGTAGGTCGGTGTAGGTCGGTGTAGGTCGGTGTAGGTCGGAGTAGGTCGGAGCAGGTCGGAGTAGGTCGGAGTAGGTCGGTGTAGGTCGGAGTAGGTCGGTGTAGGTCGGAGCAGGTCGGAGCTGGTCGGAGCAGGTCGGTGTAGGTTGGTGTAGGTCGGAGCAGGTCGGTGTAGGTCGGAGTAGGTCGGAGCAGGTCGGAGCAGGTCGGAGTAGGTCGGAGTAGGTCGGTGTAGGTCGGTGTAGGTCGGAGCAGGTCGGTGTAGGTCGGAGTAGGTCGGTGTAGGTCGGTGTAGGTCGGTGTAGGTCGGAGTAGGTCGGTGTAGGTCGGTGTAGGTCGGAGTAGGTCGGAGCAGGTCGGTGTAGGTCGGTGTAGGTCGGTGTAGGTCGGAGCAGGTCGGTGTAGGTCGGTGTAGGTCGGAGCAGGTCGGAGTAGGTCGGAGTAGGTCGGTGTAGGTCGGAGCAGGTCGGAGCAGGTCGGAGTAGGTCGGTGTAGGTCGGAGCAGGTCGGTGTAGGTCGGTGTAGGTCGGAGCAGGTCGGAGTAGGTCGGAGTAGGTCGGTGTAGGTCGGAGTAGGTCGGTGTAGGTCGGAGCAGGTCGGAGCAGGTCGGAGTAGGTCGGTGTAGGTCGGAGCAGGTCGGAGTAGGTCGGAGTAGGTCGGTGTAGGTCGGAGCAGGTCGGAGCAGGTCGGAGTAGGTCGGAGCAGGTCGGTGTAGGTCGGAGCAGGTCGGTGTAGGTCGGAGTAGGTCGGTGTAGGTCGGTGTAGGTCGGAGCAGGTCGGAGCAGGTCGGAGCAGGTCGGAGCAGGTCGGAGCAGGTCGGAGTAGGTCGGTGTAGGTCGGAGTAGGTCGGTGTAGGTCGGTGTAGGTCGGAGTAGGTCGGTGTAGGTCGGAGTAGGTCGGAGCAGGTCGGAGCAGGTCGGAGCAGGTCGGAGTAGGTCGGTGTAGGTCGGTGTAGGTCGGAGTAGGTCGGAGCAGGTCGGAGCAGGTCGGAGTAGGTCGGTGTAGGTCGGAGTAGGTCGGTGTAGGTCGGTGTAGGTCGGTGTAGGTCGGAGTAGGTCGGTGTAGGTCGGAGTAGGTCGGAGTAGGTCGGAGTAGGTCGGAGTAGGTCGGTGTAGGTCGGAGTAGGTCGGTGTAGGTCGGTGTAGGTCGGAGTAGGTCGGAGCAGGTCGGAGCAGGTCGGAGTAGGTCGGTGTAGGTCGGTGTAGGTCGGAGTAGGTCGGAGCAGGTCGGAGTAGGTCGGTGTAGGTCGGTGTAGGTCGGTGTAGGTCGGAGCAGGTCGGAGTAGGTCGGTGTAGGTCGGTGTAGGTCGGTGTATGTCGGAGTAGGTCGGTGTAGGTCGGAGCAGGTCGGAGCAGGTCGGTGTAGGTCGGTGTAGGTCGGAGTAGGTCGGTGTAGGTCGGAGCAGGTCGGAGCAGGTCGGTGTAGGTCGGAGTAGGTCGGAGTAGGTCGGTGTAGGTCGGAGTAGGTCGGAGCAGGTCGGTGTAGGTCGGTGTAGGTCGGAGCAGGTCGGTGTAGGTCGGTGTAGGTCGGTGTAGGTCGGAGTAGGCCGGTGTAGGTCGGAGTAGGTCGGTGTAGGTCGGTGTAGGTCGGTGTAGGTCGGAGTAGGTCGGAGCAGGTCGGAGCAGGTCGGAGTAGGTCGGTGTAGGTCGGTGTAGGTCGGTGTAGGTCGGAGTAGGTCGGAGCAGGTCGGAGCAGGTCGGTGTAGGTCGGAGTAGGTCGGAGCAGGTCGGAGCAGGTCGGAGTAGGTCGGAGTAGGTCGGAGCAGGTCGGTGTAGGTCGGAGTAGGTCGGTGTAGGTCGGAGGACACCTCTATCCTGTCTCCGTGCTGTACACCTCTATACTGTCTCCGTGCTGTACACCTCTATACTGTCCCCGTGCTGTCCCTCTATACTGTCTCCGTGCTGTACACCTCTATACTGTCTCCGTGCTGTACACCTCTATACTGTCTCCGTGCTGTACACCTCTATACTGTCTCCGTGCTGTACACCTCTATACTGTCTCCGTGCTGTACACCTCTATACTGTCCCCGTGCTGTACACCTCTATACTGTCTCCGTGCTGTACACCTCTATACTGTCTCCGTGCTCTACACCTCTATACTGTCTCCGTGCTGTACACCTCTATACTGTCTCCGTGCTGTACACATCAACACTGTCTCCGTGCTGTACACCTCTATACTGTTTCCGTGCTGTACACCTCTATACTGTCTCCGTGCTGTACACATCAACACTGTCTCCGTGCTGTACACCTCTATACTGTCTCAGTGGTGTACACCTCTATACTGTCTCCGTGCTCTATACCTCTATACTGTTTCCGTGCTGTACACCTCTATACTGTCTCCGTGCTGTACACATCAACACTGTCTCCGTGCTGTACACCTCTATACTGTCTCAGTGGTGTACACCTCTATACTGTCTCCATGCTGTACACCTCTATACTGTCGCCGTGCTGTACACATCAACACTGTCTCCGTGCTGTACACCTCTATACTGTCTCCGTGCTGTACACCTCTATACTGTCCCTGTGCTGGACACCTCTATACTGTCTCCGTGCTGTACACCTCTATACTGTCTCCGTGCTGTACACCTCTATACTGTCTCCGTACTGGAAACATCAACACTGTCTCCGTGCTGTCCACCTCTATACTGTCTCCGTGCTGTACACCTCTATACTGTCCCCGTGCTGTACACCTCTATACTGTCTCCGTGCTGTACACCTCTATACTGTCCCCGTGCTGTACACCTCTATACTGTCTCCGTGCTGTACACCTCTATACTGTCTCCGTGCTGTACACCTCTATACTGTCCCCGTGCTGTACACCTCTATACTGTCTCCGTGCTGTACACCTCTATACTGTCTCAGTGGTGTACACCTCTATACTGTCCCCGTGCTGTACACCTCTATACTGTCCCCGTGCTGTACACCTCTATACTGTCCACGTGCTGTACACCTCTATACTGTCTCCGTGCTGTACACCTCTATACTGTCTCCGTGCTGTACACCTCTATACTGTCTCCGTGCTGTACACCTCTATACTGTCCCCGTGCTGTACACCTCTATACTGTCTCCGTGCTGTACACCTCTATACTGTCCCCGTGCTGTACACCTCTATACTGTCTCCGTGCTGTACACCTCTATACTGTCCCCGTGCTGTACACCTCTATACTGTCTCCGTGCTGTACACCTCTATACTGTCCCCGTGCTGTACACCTCTATACTGTCCCCGTGCTGTACACCTCTATACTGTCTCCGTGCTGTACACCTCTATACTGTCTCCGTGCTGGAAACATCAACACTGTCTCCGCGCTGTACACCTCTATACTGTCTCCGTGCTGTACACCTCTATACTGTCTCCATATTGTTCACCTCTATACTGTCTCCGTGCTGTACACATCAACACTGTCTCCGTGCTGTACACCTCTATACTGTCTCCGTGCTGTACACCTCTATACTGTCTCCGTGCTGTACACCTCTATACTGTCTCCATGCTGTACACATCAACACTGTCTCAGTGGTGTACACCTCTATACTGTCTCCGTGCTGTACACCTCTATACTGTCTCCATGCTGTACACCTCTATACTGTCCCCGTGCTGTACACCTCTATACTGTCCCAGTGCTGTACACCTCTATACTGTCCCAGTGCTGTCCACCTCTATACTGTCTCCGTGCTGTACACCTCTATACTGTCCCCGTGCTGTACACCTCTATACTGTCTCCGTGCTCTACACCTCTATACTGTCTCCGTGCTGTACACCTCTATACTGTCCCCGTGCTGTCCCTCTATACTGTCTCCGTGCTGTACACCTCTATACTGTCTCCGTGCTGTACACCTCTATACTGTCTCCGTACTGGAAACATCAACACTGTCTCCGTGCTGTCCACCTCTATACTGTCTCCGTGCTGTACACCTCTATACTGTCCCCGTGCTGTACACCTCTATACTGTCTCCGTGCTGTACACCTCTATACTGTCCCCGTGCTGTACACCTCTATACTGTCTCCGTGCTGTACACCTCTATACTGTCTCCGTGCTGTACACCTCTATACTGTCCCCGTGCTGTACACCTCTATACTGTCCCCGTGCTGTACACCTCTATACTGTCTCCGTGCTGTACACCTCTATACTGTCTCCGTGCTGTACACCTCTATACTGTCTCCATGCTGTACACCTCTATACTGTCTCCGTGCTGGAAACATCAACACTGTCTCCGTGCTGTACACCTCTATACTGTCTCCGTGCTGTACACCTCTATACTGTCTCCATATTGTTCACCTCTATACTGTCTCCGTGCTGTACACATCAACACTGTCTCCGTGCTGTACACCTCTATACTGTCTCCGTGCTGTACACCTCTATACTGTCTCCGTGCTGTACACCTCTATACTGTCTCCATGCTGTACACCTCTATACTGTCTCCGTGCTGTACACCTCTATACTGTCTCCATGCTGTACACCTCTATACTGTCTCCGTGCTGTACACCTCTATACTGTCTCCGTGCTGTACACCTCTATACTGTCTCCGTGCTGTACACCTCTATACTGTCTCCATGCTGTACACCTCTATACTGTCTCCGTGCTGTACACCTCTATACTGTCTCCGTGCTGTACACCTCTATACTGTCTCCATGCTCTACACCTCTATACTGTCTCCGTGCTGTACACCTCTATACTGTCCCCGTGCTGTACACCTCTATACTGTCTCCATGCTGTACACCTCTATACTGTCTCCGTGCTGTACACCTCTATACTGTCTCCGTGCTGTACACCTCTATACTGTCCCCGTGCTGTACACCTCTATACTGTCCCCGTGCTGTACACCTCTATACTGTCTCCGTGCTGTACACCTCTATACTGTCTCCGTGCTGTACACCTCTATACTGTCTCCGTGCTGTACACCTCTATACTGTCTCCGTGCTGTACACCTCTATACTGTCTCCATGCTCTACACCTCTATACTGTCCCCGTGCTGTACACCTCTATACTGTCTCCGTGCTGTACACCTCTATACTGTCTCCGTGCTGTACACCTCTATACTGTCTCCGTGCTGTACACCTCTATACTGTCTCCGTGCTGTACACCTCTATACTGACTCCGTGCTCTACACCTCTATACTGTCCCCGTGCTGTACACCTCTATACTGTCTCCGTGCTGTACACCTCTATACTGTCTCCGTGCTGTACACCTCCATACTGTACCCCTCTATACTGTCTCCGTGCTGTTCACATCAACACTGTCTCCGTGCTGTACACCTCTATACTGTCTCCATACTGTACACCTCTATACTGTCTCCGTGCTGTACACATCAAGACTGTCCCTGTGCTGTACACCTCTATACTGTCTCCGTGCTCTACACCTCTATACTGTCTCCGTGCTCTACACCTCTATACTGTCTCCATGCTGTACACCTCTATACTGTCTCCGTGCTGTACACCTCTATACTGTTTCCGTGCTGTACACCTCTATACTGTTTCCGTGCTGTATACCTCTATACTGTCTCCGTGCTGTACACTAATATACTGTCTCCGTGCTGTACACCTCTATACTGTATCCGTGCTGTACACCTCTATACTGTTTCCGTGCTGTACACTTCTATACTGTTTCCGTGCTGTACACCTCGATACTGTCTCTATACTGTACACCTCTATGCTGTCTCCGTGCTGTACATCTCTATACTGTCGCCGTGCTGTACACCTCTATACTGTCTCCGTGCTGTACATCTCTATACTGTCTCCGTGCTGTACATCTCTATACTGTCTCCGTGCTGTACACCTCTATACTGTCTCTATACTGTACACCTCTATACTGTCTCCATGCTGTACACCTCTATACTGTTTCCGTGCTGTACACCTCTATACTGTCCCCGTGCTGTACACCTCTATACTGTCGCCGTGCTGTACACATCAACACTGTCTCCGTGCTGTACACCTCTATACTGTTTCCGTGCTGTACACCTCTATGCTGTCTCCGTGCTGTACACCTCTATACTGTCTCCGTGCTGTACACCTCTATGCTGTCCCCGTGCTGTACTCCTCTATACTGTCCCCGTGCTGTACACCTCTATACTGTCTCCGTACTGTACACCTATATACTGTCTCCGTGCTGTGCACCTCTATACTGTCCCCGTGCTGTACACCTCTATACTGTCTCTGTGCTGTACACCTCCATACTGTCTCCGTGCTGTACACCTCCATACTGTCCCCGTGCTGTACACCTCTATACTGTCTCCGTACTGTACACCTCTATACTGTCTCTGTGCTGTACACCTCTATACTGTCTCCGTGCTGTACACCTCTGTGCTGTCTCCGTGCTGTACACCTCTATACTGTCTCTGTGCTGTACACCTCTATACTGTCTCCGTGCTGTACACCTCTGTGCTGTCTCCGTGTTGTACACCTCTATACTGTCTCCATACTGTACAACTCTATACTGTCTTCGTGCTGTACACATCAACACTGTCTCCGTGCTGTACACCTCTACACTGTCTCTGTGCTGTACACCTCTATACTGTCTCTGTGCAGTACACCTCTATACTGTCTCTATACTGTACACCTCTATGCTGTCTCCGTGCTGTACACCTCTATGCTGTCTCTGTGCAGTACACCTCTATACTGTCTCTATACTGTACACCTCTATACTGTCTCCGTGCTGTACACCTCTATGCTGTCTCTGTGCTGTACACCTCTATACTGTCTCCGTGCTGTACACCTCTATACTGTCTCCGTGCTGTACACCTCTATACTGTCTCCGTGCTGTACACCTCTATGCTGTCTCTGTGCTGTACACCTCTATACTGTCTCCGTGCTGTACACCTCTATACTGTCTCCATGCTGTACACCTCTATACTGTCTCCGTGCTGTACACCTCGATGCTGTCTCTGTGCTGTACACCTCTATACTGTCCCCGTGCTGTACACCTCTATACTGTTTCCGTACTGTACACCTCTATACTGTCCCCGTGCTGTACACCTCTATACTGTCTCCGTGCCGTACACCTCTATACTGTCTCAGTGTTGTACACCTCTATACTGTCTCCGTGCTGTACACCTCTATACTGTTTCCGTGCTGTACACCTCTATGCTGTCTCCGTGCTGTACACCTCTATACTGTCCCCGTGCTGTACACCTCTATACTGTCCCAGTGCTGTACACCTCTATACTGTCCCCGTGCCGTACACCTCTGTACTGTCTCCGTGCTGTACACCTCTATACTGTCTCCGTGCTGGACACCTCTATACTGTCTCCGTGCTGTACACCTCTATACTGTCTCCGTGCTGTACACCTCTATACTGTCTCCGTGCTGTACACCTCTATACTGTCCCCGTGCCGTACACCTCTGTACTGTCTCCGTGCTGTACACCTCTATACTGTCTCCGTGCTGGACACCTCTATACTGTCTCCGTGCTCTACACCTCTATACTGTCTCCGTGCTCTACACCTCTATACTGTCTCCGTGCTCTACACCTCTATACTGTCTCCGTGCTGTACACCTCTATACTGTCTCCGTGCTCTACACCTCTATACTGTCTCCGTGCTGTACACCTCTATACTGTCCCCGTGCTGTACACCTCTATACTGTCTCCGTGCTGTACACCTCTATACTGTCTCCGTGCTGTACACCTCTATACTGTCCCCGTGCTGTACACCTCTATACTGTCCCCGTGCTGTACACCTCTATACTGTCCCCGTGCCGTACACCTCTATACTGTCTCCGTGCCGTACACCTCTATACTGTCTCCGTGCTGTACACCTCTATACTGTCTCCGTGCTGTACACCTCTATACTGTCCCCGTGCTGTACACCTCTATACTGTCCCCGTGCTGTACACCTCTATACTGTCTCCGTGCCGTACACCTCTATACTGTCTCTGTGTTGTACACCTCTATACTGTCTCCGTGCCGTACACCTCTATACTGTCTCCGTACTGTACACCTCTATACTGTCTCCGTGCTGTACACCTCTATACTGTCTCCGTGCTGTACTCCTCTATACTGTCTCTGTGCTGTACTCCTCTATACTGTCCCCGTGCTGTACACCTCTATACTGTCCCCGTGCTGTACACCTCTATACTGTCCCCGTGCTGTACACCTCTATACTGTCTCCGTGCCGTACACCTCTATACTGTCCCCGTGCTGTACACCTCTATACTGTCTCCGTGCTGTACACCTCTATACTGTCCCCGTGCTCTACACCTCTATACTGTCCCCGTGCTGTACACCTCTATACTGTCTCCGTGCCGTACACCTCTATACTGTCCCCGTGCTGTACACCTCTATACTGTCCCCGTGCTGTACACCTCTATACTGTCTCCGTGCTGTACACCTCTATACTGTCCCCGTGCTGGACACCTCTATACTGTCTCCGTGCCGTACACCTCTATACTGTCCCCGTGCTGTACACCTCTATACTGTCCCCGTGCTGGACACCTCTATACTGTCTCCGTGCCGTACACCTCTATACTGTCTCCGTGCTGGACACCTCGAGACTGTCTCCGTGCTGTACACCTCTATACTGTCTCCGTGCTGTACACCTCTATACTGTCTCCGTGCTGTACACCTCTATACTGTCTCCGTGCTGGACACCTCGAGACTGTCTCCGTGCTGTACACCTCTATACTGTCTCCGTGCTGTACACCTCTATACTGTCTCCGTGCTGTACACCTCTATACTGTCTCCGTGCTGTACACCTCTATACTGTCTCCGTGCTGTACACCTCTATACTGTCTCCGTGCTGTACACCTCTATACTGTCTCCGTGCTGTACTCCTCTATACTGTCTCTGTGCTGTACACCTCTATACTGTCTCCGTGCTGTACACCTCTATACTGTCTCCGTGCTGTACACCTCTATACTGTCCCCGTGCTGTACACCTCTATACTGTCTCCGTGCCGTACACCTCTATACTGTCCCCGTGCTGTACACCTCTATACTGTCCCCGTGCTGGACACCTCGAGACTGTCTCCGTGCTGTACACCTCTATACTGTCTCCGTGCTGTACACCTCTATACTGTCTCCGTGCTGTACACCTCTATACTGTCTCCGTGCTGTACACCTCTATACTGTCTCCGTGCCGTACACCTCTGTACTGTCTCCGTGCTGTACACCTCTATACTGTCTCCGTGCTGTACACCTCTATACTGTCTCCGTGCTGTACACCTCTATACTGTCTCCGTGCTGTACACCTCTATACTGTCTCCGTGCTGTACTCCTCTATACTGTCTCTGTGCTGTACACCTCTATACTGTCTCCGTGCTGTACACCTCTATACTGTCCCTGTGCTGTACACCTCTATACTGTCTCTGTGCTGTACTCCTCTATACTGTCTCTGTGCTGTACACCTCTATACTGTCTCCGTGCTGTACTCCTCTATACTGTCTCTGTGCTGTACTCCTCTATACTGTCTCCGTGCCGTACACCTCTATACTGTCCCCGTGCTGTACACCTCTATACTGTCCCCGTGCTGGACACCTCGAGACTGTCACCGTGCTCTACACCTCTGTACTGTCTCCGTGCTGTACACCTCTATACTGTCTCCGTGCTGTACACCTCTATACTGTCTCCGTGCTGTACACCTCTATACTGTCTCCGTGCTGTACACCTCTATACTGTCTCCGTGCCGTACACCTCTATACTGTCCCCGTGCTGGACACCTCGAAACAGTCTCCGTGCTGTACACCTCTATACTGTCTCCGTGCTGTACACCTCTATACTGTCCCCGTGCTGTACACCTCTATACTGTCTCCGTGCTGTACTCCTCTATACTGTCTCTGTGCTGTACTCCTCTATACTGTCTCCGTGCCGTACACCTCTATACTGTCCCCGTGCTGGACACCTCGAGACTGTCTCCGTGCTGTACACCTCTATACTGTCTCCGTGCTGTACACCTCTATACTGTCTCCGTGCTGTACACCTCTATACTGTCTCCGTGCCGTACACCTCTGTACTGTCTCCGTGCTGTACACCTCTATACTGTCCCCGTGCTGTACACCTCTATACTGTCCCCGTGCTGTACACCTCTATACTGTCTCCGTGCTGTACACCTCTATACTGTCTCCGTGCTGTACTCCTCTATACTGTCTCCGTGCCGTACACCTCTGTACTGTCTCCGTGCTGTACACCTCTATACTGTCTCCGTGCTGAACACTAATATACTGTCTCCGTGCTGTACACCTCTATACTGTTTCCGTGCTGGACACCTCGAGACTGTCTCCGTGCTGTACACCTCTATACTGTTTCCGTGCTGAACACTAATATACTGTCTCCGTGCTGTACACCTCTATACTGTCTCCGTGCTGTACACCTCTATACTGTTTCCGTGCTGTACACCTCTATGCTCTCTCCGTGCTGTACACCTCTATACTGTCTCCGTGCTGTACACCTCTATACTGTCTCCGTGCTGTACACCTCTATACTGTCTCCGTGCTGTACACCTCTGTACTGTCTCCGTGCTGTACACCTCTATACTGTCTCCGTGCTGTACTCCTCTGTACTGTCTCCGTGCTGTACACCTCTATACTGTCTCCGTGCTGTACACCTCTATACTGTCTCCGTGCTGTACACCTCTGTACTGTCTCCGTACTGTACACCTCTATACTGTCTCAGTGGTGTACACCTCTATACTGTCTCAGTGGTGTACACCTCCATACTGTCTCCGTGCTGTACACCTCTATACTGTCTCTGTGCAGTACACCTCTGTACTGTCTCTGTGCTGGACACCTCTATACTGTCTCCGTGCTGTACACCTCTATGCTCTCTCCGTGCTGTACTCCTCGAGACTGTCTCCGTGCTGTACACCTCTATACTGTCTCCGTGCTGTACACCTCTGTACTGTCTCCGTGCTGTACACCTCTATACTGTCTCCGTGCTGTACACCTCTATACTGTCTCCGTGCTGTACACCTCTGTACTGTCTCCGTACTGTACACCTCTATACTGTCTCAGTGGTGTACACCTCTATACTGTCTCAGTGGTGTACACCTCCATACTGTCTCTGTGCTGTACACCTCTATACTGTCTCCATACTGTAGACATCTATACTGTCTCCGTACTGTACACCTCTATACTGTCTCCGTGCTGTACACCTCTATACTGTCTCCGTGCTGTACACCTCAGTACTGTCTCCGTACTGTACACCTCTATACTGTCTCCGTGCTGTACACCTCTATACTGTCTCCATGCTGTACACCTCTATACTGTCTCCATGCTGTACACCTCTATACTGTCTCCGTGCTGTACACCTCTGTACTGTCTCCGTGCTGTACACATCTATACTGTCCCCGTGCTGTACACCTCTATACTGTCTCCGTGCTGTACACCTCTATACTGTCTCCGTGCTGTACACCTCTATACTGTCTCCGTGCTGTACACCTCTGTACTGTCTCAGTGGTGTACACCTCTATACTGTCTCAGTGGTGTACACCTCTATACTGTCTCCGTGCTGTACACCTCTATACTGTCTCCGTGCTCTACACCTCTATACTTTCTCCGTGCTGTACACCTCTATACTGTCTCCGTGCTCTACACCTCTATACTGTCTCCGTGCTCTACACCTCTATACTGTCTCCGTGGTGTACATCTCCCTACTGTACACCTCTATACTGTCTCCGTGCTGTACACATCAACACTGTCTCCGTGCTGTACACCTCTATACTGTCTCCGTACTGTACACCTCTATACTGTCCCCGTGCTGTACACATCAACACTGTCCCCGTGCTGTACACCTCTATACTGTCCCCGTGCTGTACACATCAACACTGTCTCCGTGCAGTACACCTCTATACTGTCTCCGTGCTGTACACCTCTATACTGTCTCCATGCGTACACCTCTATACTGTTTCCGTGCTGTACACCTCTATACTGTCCCCGTGCTGTACACCTCTATACTGTCCCCGTGCTGTACACCTCTATACTGTCTCCGTGCTGGACACATCAACACTGTCTCCGTGCTGTACACCTCTATACTGTCCCTGTGCTGTACACCTCTATACTGTCTCCGTGCTGTACACCTCTATACTGTCTCCGTGCTGTACACCTCTATACTGTCTCCGTACTGTACATCTCTATACTGTCCCCGTGCTGTACACCTCTATACTGTCTCCGTGCTGTACACCTCTATACTGTCTCCGTGCTCTACACCTCTATACTGTCTCCGTGCTCTACACCTCTATACTTTCTCCGTGCTGTACACCTCTATACTGTCTCCGTGCTCTACACCTCTATACTGTCTCCGTGCTCTACACCTCTATACTGTCTCCGTGCTGTACACCTCTATACTGTCTCCGTGCTCTACACCTCTATACTTTCTCCGTGCTGTACACCTCTATACTGTCTCCGTGCTCTACACCTCTATACTGTCCCCGTGCTGTACACCTCTATACTGTCTCCGTGCTGTACACCTCTATACTGTCTCAGTGGTGTACACCTCCATACTGTCTCAGTGGTGTACACCTCCATACTGTCTCCGTGCTGTACACCTCTATACTGTCTCCGTGGTGTACATCTCTATACTGTCTCCATACTGTACACCTCTATACTGTCTCCGTGCTGTACACATCAACACTGTCTCCGTGCTGTACACCTCTATACTGTCTCCGTACTGTACACCTCTATACTGTCCCCGTGCTGTACACATCAACACTGTCTCCGTGCTGTACACCTCTATACTGTCTCCGTGCTGTACACCTCTATACTGTCTCAGTGTTGTACACCTCTATACTGTCTCCGTGCTGTACACCTCTATACTGTTTCCGTACTGTACACCTCTATAGTGTCTCTGTGCTGTACACCTCTATACTGTCTCCGTGCTGTACACCACTATCCTGTTTCCGTACTGTACACCTCTGTGCTGTCTCCGTGCTGTACACCTCTATACTGTTTCCGTACTGTACACCTCTATACTGTTTCCGTACTGTACACCTCCATACTGTCTCCGTGCTGTACACCTCTATACTGTCTCCGTGCTGTACACCTCTATACTGTCTCCGTACTGTACACCTCTATACTGTCTCCGTGCCGTACACTTCTATACTGTCTCCGTGCTGTACACCTCAGTACTGTCTCCGTGCTGTACTCCTCTATACTGTCTCCGTGCTGTACACCTCTATACTGTCTCCGTGCTGTACACCTCTGTACTGTCTCCGTCCTGTACACCTCTATACTGTCTCAGTGGTGTACACCTCTATACTGTCTCAGTGGTGTACACCTCCATACTGTCTCCGTGCTGTACACCTCTATACTGTCTCCGTGCTGTACACCTCCATACTGTCTCCGTGGTGTACATCTCCATACTGTACACCTCTATACTGTCTCCGTGCTGTACACATCAACACTGTCTCCGTGCTGTACACCTCTATACTGTCTCCGTACTGTACACCTCTATACTGTCCCCGTGCTGTACACATCAACACTGTCCCCGTGCTGTACACCTCTATACTGTCCCCGTGCTGTACACATCAACACTGTCTCCGTGCAGTACACCTCTATACTGTCTCCGTGCTGTACACCTCTATACTGTCTCCATGCGTACACCTCTATACTGTTTCCGTGCTGTACACCTCTATACTGTCCCCGTGCTGTACACCTCTATACTGTCCCCGTGCTGTACACCTCTATACTGTCTCCGTGCTGGACACATCAACACTGTCTCCGTGCTGTACACCTCTATACTGTCCCTGTGCTGTACACCTCTATACTGTCTCCGTGCTGTACACCTCTATACTGTCCCCGTGCTGTACACCTCTATACTGTCCCCGTGCTGTACACATCAACACTGTCTCCGTGCTGTACACCTCTATACTGTCTCCGTGCTGTACACCTCTATACTGTCTCCATGCGTACACCTCTATACTGTTTCCGTGCTGTACACCTCTATACTGTCCCCGTGCTGTACACCTCTATACTGTCCCCGTGCTGTACACCTCTATACTGTCTCCGTGCTGGACACATCAACACTGTCTCCGTGCTGTACACCTCTATACTGTCCCTGTGCTGTACACCTCTATACTGTCTCCGTGCTCTACACCTCTATACTGTCTCCATGCTGTACACCTCTATACTGTCTCCGTGCTCTACACCTCTATACTGTCTCCATGCTGTACACCTCTATACTGTCTCCGTGCTGTACACCTCTATACTGTCTCCGTGCTCTACACCTCTATACTGTCTCCATGCTGTACACCTCTATACTGTCTCCGTGCTGTACACCTCTATACTGTCTCCATGCTGTACACCTCTATACTGTCCCCGTGCTGTACACCTCTATACTGTCCCCGTGCTGTACACCTCTATACTGTCTCCATGCTGTACACCTCTATACTGTCTCCATGCTGTACACCTCTATACTGTCCCCGTGCTGTACACCTCTATACTGTCCCCGTGCTGTACACCTCTATACTGTCTCCATGCTGTACACCTCTATACTGTCTCCGTGCTGTACACCTCTATACTGTCCCCGTGCTGTTCACCTCTATACTGTCTCCATGCTGTACACCTCTATACTGTCTCCATGCTGTACACCTCTATACTGTCCCCGTGCTGTACACCTCTATACTGTCCCCGTGCTGTACACCTCTATACTGTCTCCATGCTGTACACCTCTATACTGTCTCCGTGCTGTACACCTCTATACTGTCCCCGTGCTGTTCACCTCTATACTGTCTCCATGCTGTACACCTCTATACTGTCTCCGTGCTGTACACCTCTATACTGTCTCCGTGCTGTACACCTCTATACTGTCTCCGTGCTGTACACCTCTATACTGTCCCCGTGCTGTTCACCTCTATACTGTCCCCGTGCTGTACACCTCTATACTGTCTCCGTGCTGTACACCTCTATACTGTCTCCGTGCTGTACACCTCTATACTGTCTCCATGCTGTACACCTCTATACTGTCTCCGTGCTCTATACCTCTATACTGTCCCCGTGCTGTACACCTCTATACTGTCCCCGTGCTGTTCACCTCTATACTGTCTCCGTGCTGTACACATCAACACTGTCCCTGTGCTGTACACCTCTATACTGTCTCCGTGCTCTACACCTCTATACTGTCTCCGTGCTCTACACCTCTATACTGTCTCCGTGCTGTACACCTCTATACTGTCTCAGTGGTGTACACCTCTGTACTGTCTCCGTGCTGTACACCTCTGTACTGTCTCCGTGCTGTACACCTCTATACTGTTTCCGTGCTGTACACCTTTATACTGTTTCCGTGCTGTATACCTCTATACTGTCTCCGTGCTGTACACAAATATACTGTCTCCGTGCTGTACACCTCTATACTGTTTCCGTGCTGTACACTTCTATACTGTTTCCGTGCTGTACACCTCTATACTGTCTCTGTGCAGTACACCTCTATACTGTACACCTCCATGCTGTCTCCGTGCTGTACATCTCTATACTGTCGCCGTGCTGTACACCTCTATACTGTCTCCGTGCTGTACATCTCTATACTGTCTCCGTGCTGTACATCTCTATACTGTCTCCGTGCTGTACACCTCTATACTGTCTCTATACTGTACACCTCTATACTGTCTCCGTGCTGTACATCTCTATACTGTCTCCGTGCTGTACACCTCTATACTGTCTCTATACTGTACACCTCTATACTGTCTCTATACTGTACACCTCTATACTGTCTCCGTGCTGTACATCTCTATACTGTCTCCGTGCTGTACATCTCTATACTGTCTCCGTACTGTACCCCTCTGTACTGTCTCCGTGCTGTACACCTCTATACTGTCTCCGTGCTGTACACCTCTATACTGTCTCCGTGCTGTACACCTCTATACTGTCTCCGTACTGTACACCTCTATACTGTCCCCGTGCTGTACACCTCTATACTGTCCCCGTGCTGTACACCTCTATACTGTCTCCGTGCTGTACACCTCTATACTGTCCCCGTGCTGTACACCTCTATACTGTCTCCGTGCTGTACACCTCTATACTGTCTCCGTGCTGTACACCTCTATACTGTCTCCGTACTGTACCCCTCTGTACTGTTTCCGTGCTGTTCACCTCTATACTGTCTCCAAGCTGTACACCTCTATACTGTTTCCGTGCTGTACACCTCTATACTGTCTCCGTACTGTACACCTCTATACTGTCCCCATGCTGTACACCTCTATACTGTCTCCGTGCTGTACACCTCTATACTGTCTCCGTGCTGTACACCTCTATACTGTCCCTGTGCTGTACACCTCTATACTGTCTCCGTGCTCTACACCTCTATACTGTCTCCGTGCTGTACACCTCTATACTGTCTCCGTGCTGTACACCTCTATACCGTCTCCGTACTGTACATGTCTATACTGTCCCCGTGCTGTACACCTCTATACTGTCTCCGTGCTCTACACCTCTATACTGTCCCCATGCTGTACACCTCTATACTGTCTCCGTGCTGTACACCTCTATACTGTCTCCGTACTGTACATCTCTATACTGTCCCCGTGCTGTACACCTCTATACTGTCTCCGTGCTGTACACCTCTATACTGTCTCCGTGCTGTACACCTCTTTACTGTCTCCGTGCTGTACACCTCTATACTGTCTCCGTGGTGTACACCTCTATACTGTCCCAGTGCTGTACACCTCTATACTGTCCCAGTGCTGTCCACCTCTATACTGTCTCCGTGCTGTACACCTCTATACTGTCCCCGTGCTGTACACCTCTATACTGTCTCCGTGCTCTACACCTCTATACTGTCTCCGTGCTGTACACCTCTATACTGTCCCCGTGCTGTACCTGTATACTGTCTCCGTGCTGTACACCTCTATACTGTCTCCGTGCTGTACACCTCTATACTGTCCCCGTGCTGTACACCTCTATACTGTCTCCGTGCTGTACACCTCTATACAGTCCCCGTGCTGTACACCTCTATACTGTCCCCGTGCTGTACCTGTATACTGTCTCCGTGCTGTACACCTCTATACTGTCTCCGTGCTGTACACCTCTATACTGTCCCCGTGCTGTACACCTCTATACTGTCTCCGTGCTCTACACCTCTATACTGTCTCCGTGCTGTACACCTCTATACTGTCCCCGTGCTGTACCTGTATACTGTCTCCGTGCTGTACACCTCTATACTGTCTCTGTGCTGTACACCTCTATACTGTCTCCGTGCTGTACACCTCTATACTGTCCCCGTGCTGTACACCTCTATACTGTCTCCGTGCTGTACACCTCTATACAGTCCCCGTGCTGTACACCTCTATACTGTCCCAGTGCTGTACTCCTCTATACTGTCCCAGTGCTGTCCACCTCTATACTGTCTCCGTGCTGTACACCTCTATACTGTCCCCGTGCTGTACCTGTATACTGTCTCCGTGCTGTACACCTCTATACTGTCTCCGTGCTGTACACCTCTATACTGTCTCCGTACTGTAAACATCAACACTGTCTCTGTGCTGTCCACCTCTATACTGTCTCCGTGCTGTACACCTCTATACTGTCCCCGTGCTGTACACCTCTATACTGTCCCCGTGCTGTACACCTCTATACTGTCTCCGTGCTGTACACCTCTATACTGTCCCCGTGCTGTACACCTCTATACTGTCTCCGTGCTGTACACCTCTATACTGTCTCCGTGCTGTACACCTCTATACTGTCCCCGTACTGTACACCTCTATACTGTCTCCGTGCTGTACACCTCTATACTGTCCCCGTGCTGTACACCTCTGTACTGTCCCCGTGCTGTACACCTCTATACTGTCTCCGTGCTGTACACCTCTATACTGTCTCCGTGCTGTACACCTCTATACTGTCCCCGTGCTGTACACCTCTATACTGTCCCCGTGCTGTACACCTCTACACTGTCTCCGTGCTGTACACCTCTATACTGTCTCCATGCTGTACACCTCTATACTGTCTCCGTGCTGGAAACATCAACACTGTCCCCGTGCTGTACACCTCTATACTGTCTCCGTGCTGTACACCTCTATACTGTCTCCGTGCTGTACACCTCTATACTGTCTCCATGCTGTACACCTCTAGACTGTCTCCGTGCTGTACAACTCTATACTGTCTCCGTGCTGTACACCTCTATACTGTTTCCGTGCTGTACATCTCTATACTGTCCCCGTGCTGTACACCTCTATACTGTCTCCGTGCTGTACACCTCTATACTGTCTCCGTGCTGTACACCTCTATACTGTCGCCGTGCTGTACACCTCTATACTGTCTCCGTGCTGTACACCTCTATACTGTCTCCATGCTGTACACCTCTATACTGTCTCCGTGCTGTACACCTCTATACTGTCCCCGTGCTGTACACCTCTATACTGTCTCCGTGCTGTACACCTCTAGACTGTCCCCGTGCTGTACACCTCTATACTGTCTCCGTGCTGTACACCTCTATACTGTCCCCGTGCTGTACACCTCTATACTGTCCCCGTGCTGTACACCTCTATACTGTCTCCGTGCTGTACACCTCTAGACTGTCTCCGTGCTGTACACCTCTATACTGTCTCCGTGCTGTACACCTCTATACTGTTTCCGTGCTGTACACCTCTATACTGTTGCCGTGCTGTACACCTCTATACTGTCTCCGTGCTGTACACCTCTATACTGTCTCCATGCTGTACACCTCTATACTGTTTCCGTGCTGTACACCTCTATACTGTCTCCGTGCTCTACACCTCTAGACTGTCTCCGTGCTCTACACCTCTATACTGTCTCCGTGCTCTACACCTCTATACTGTCTCCGTGCTGTACACCTCTATACTGTCTCCATGCTGTACACCTCTATACTGTCTCCGTGCTGTACACCTCTATACTGTCTCCGTGCTGTACACCTCTATACTGTCTCCGTGCTGTACACCTCTATACTGTCCCCGTGCTGTACACCTCTATACTGTCTCCGTGCTCTACACCTCTATACTGTCTCCATGCTGTACACCTCTATACTGTCCCCGTGCTGTACACCTCTATACTGTCTCCGTGCTCTACACCTCTATACTGTTTCCGTGCTGTACACCTCTATACTGTTGCCGTGCTGTACACCTCTATACTGTCTCCGTGCTGTACACCTCTATACTGTCTCCATGCTGTACACCTCTATACTGTTTCCGTGCTGTACACCTCTATACTGTCTCCGTGCTCTACACCTCTATACTGTCTCCGTGCTGTACACCTCTATACTGTCTCCGTGCTCTACACCTCTATACTGTCTCCATGCTGTACACCTCTATACTGTCTCCGTGCTGTACACCTCTATACTGTCTCCGTGCTGTACACCTCTATACTGTCTCCATGCTGTACACCTCTATACTGTCCCCGTGCTGTTCACCTCTATACTGTCTCCGTGCTGTACACCTCCATACTGTACCCCTCTATACTGTCTCCGTGCTGTACACATCAACACTGTCTCCGTGCTGTACACCTCTATACTGTCTCCATACTGTACACCTCTATACTGTCTCCGTGCTGTACACATCAACACTGTCCCTGTGCTGTACACCTCTATACTGTCTCCGTGCTCTACACCTCTATACTGTCTCCGTGCTCTACACCTCTATACTGTCTCCATGCTGTACACCTCTGTACTGTCTCCGTGCTGTACACCTCTGTACTGTCTCCGTACTGTACACCTCTGTACTGTCTCCGTGCTGTACACCTCTATACTGTTTCCGTGCTGTACACCTCTATACTGTTTCCGTGCTGTATACCTCTATACTGTCTCCGTGCTGTACACCTCTATACTGTATCCGTGCTGTACACCTCTATACCGTTTCCGTTCTGTACACTTCTATACTGTTTCCGTGCTGTACACCTCTATACTGTCCCCGTGCTGTACACCTCTATACTGTCCCTGTGCTGTACACCTCTATACTGTCTCCGTGCTCTACAGCTCTATACTGTCTCCGTGCTGTACACCTCTATACTGTCTCCGTGCTGTACACCTCTATACTGTATCCGTGCTGTACACCTCTATACTGTTTCCGTGCTGTACACTTCTATACTGTTTCCGTGCTGTACACCTCTATACTGTCCCCGTGCTGTACACCTCTATACTGTCCCTGTGCTGTACACCTCTATACTGTCTCCGTGCTCTACAGCTCTATACTGTCTCCGTGCTGTACACCTCTATACTGTCTCCGTGCTGTACACCTCTATACTGTCTCCGTACTGTACATCTCTATACTGTCCCCTTGCTGTACACCTCTATACTGTCTCCGTGCTCTACACCTCTATACTGTCTCCGTGCTGTACACCTCTATACTGTCTCCGTGCTCTACACCTCTATACTTTCTCCGTGCTGTACACCTCTATACTGTTTCCGTGCTGTACACCTCTATACTGTCCCCGTGCTGTACACCTCTATACTGTCTCCGTGCTGTACACCTCTTTACTGTCTCCGTGCTGTACACATCAACACTGTCTCCGTGCTGTACACCTCTATACTGTCTCAGTGGTGTACACCTCTATACTGTCTCCGTGCTGTACACCTCTATACTGTCTCCATGCTGTACACCTCTATACTGTCCCCGTGCTGTACACCTCTATACTGTCCCTGTGCTGTACACCTCTATACTGTCTCCGTGCTGTACACCTCTATACTGTCTCCGTGCTGTACACCTCTATACTGTCCCCGTGCTGTACACCTCTATACTGTCTCCGTGCTCTACACCTCTATACTGTCTCCGTGCTGTACACCTCTATACTGTCCCCGTGCTGTCCCTCTATACTGTCTCCGTGCTGTACACCTCTATACTGTCTCCGTGCTGTACACCTCTATACTGTCTCCGTACTGGAAACATCAACACTGTCTCCGTGCTGTCCACCTCTATACTGTCTCCGTGCTGTACACCTCTATACTGTCCCCGTGCTGTACACCTCTATACTGTCTCCGTGCTGTACACCTCTATACTGTCCCCGTGCTGTACACCTCTATACTGTCTCCGTGCTGTACACCTCTATACTGTCTCCGTGCTGTACACCTCTATACTGTCCCCGTGCTGTACACCTCTATACTGTCCCCGTGCTGTACACCTCTATACTGTCTCCGTGCTGTACACCTCTATACTGTCTCCGTGCTGTACACCTCTATACTGTCTCCATGCTGTACACCTCTATACTGTCTCCGTGCTGGAAACATCAACACTGTCTCCGTGCTGTACACCTCTATACTGTCTCCGTGCTGTACACCTCTATACTGTCTCCATATTGTTCACCTCTATACTGTCTCCGTGCTGTACACATCAACACTGTCTCCGTGCTGTACACCTCTATACTGTCTCCGTGCTGTACACCTCTATACTGTCGCCGTGCTGTACACCTCTATACTGTCTCCGTGCTGTACACCTCTATACTGTCTCCGTGCTGTACACCTCTATACTGTCTCCATGCTGTACACCTCTATACTGTCTCCGTGCTGTACACCTCTATACTGTCTCCGTGCTGTACACCTCTATACTGTCTCCGTACTGTACACCTCTATACTGTCCCCGTGCCGTACACCTCTATACTGTCTCCATATTGTTCACCTCTATACTGTCTCCGTGCTGTACACATCAACACTGTCTCCGTGCTGTACACCTCTATACTGTCTCCGTGCTGTACACCTCTATACTGTCTCCGTGCTGTACACCTCTATACTGTCTCCATATTGTTCACCTCTATACTGTCTCCGTGCTGTACACATCAACACTGTCTCCGTGCTGTACACCTCTATACTGTCTCCGTGCTCTACACCTCTATACTGTCTCCGTGCTGTACACATCAACACTGTCTCCGTGCTGTACACCTCTATACTGTCTCCGTGCTGTACACCTCTATACTGTCTCCGTGCTCTACACCTCTATACTGTCTCCGTGCTCTACACCTCTATACTGTCTCCGTGCTGTACACCTCTATACTGTCTCCGTGCTCTACACCTCTATACTGTCTCCGTGCTGTACACATCAACACTGTCTCCGTGCTGTACACCTCTATACTGTCTCCGTGCTGTACACCTCTATCCTGTCTCCGTGCTCTACACCTCTATACTGTCTCCGTGCTCTACACCTCTATACTGTCTCCGTGCTGTACACCTCTATACTGTCTCCATGCTGTACACCTCTATACTGTCTCCATGCTGTACACCTCTATACTGTCCCCGTGCTGTTCACCTCTATACTGTCTCCGTGCTGTACACCTCCATACTGTACCCCTCTATACTGTCTCCGTGCTGTACACATCAACACTGTCTCCGTGCTGTACACCTCTATACTGTCTCCGTGCTGTACACATCAACACTGTCCCTGTGCTGTACACCTCCATACTGTACCCCTCTATACTGTCTCCGTGCTGTACACATCAACACTGTCTCCGTGCTGTTCACCTCTATACTGTCTCCGTGCTGTACACCTCTATACTGTTTCCGTGCTGTACACCTCTATACTGTTTCCGTGCTGTATACCTCTATACTGTCTCCGTGCTGTACACCTCTATACTGTATCCGTGCTCTACAGCTCTATACTGTCTCCGTGCTGTACACCTCTATACTGTCTCCGTGCTGTACACCTCTATACTGTATCCGTGCTGTACACCTCTATACTGTTTCCGTGCTGTACACTTCTATACTGTTTCCGTGCTGTACACCTCTATACTGTCCCCGTGCTGTACACCTCTATACTGTCCCTGTGCTGTACACCTCTATACTGTCTCCCTGCTCTACAGCTCTATACTGTCTCCGTGCTGTGCACCTCTATACTGTCTCCGTGCTGTACACCTCTATACTGTCTCCGTACTGTACATCTCTATACTGTCCCCGTGCTGTACACCTCTATACTGTCTCCGTGCTCTACACCTCTATACTGTCTCCGTGCTGTACACCTCTATACTGTCTCCGTGCTCTACACCTCTATACTTTCTCCGTGCTGTACACCTCTATACTGTTTCCGTGCTGTACACCTCTATACTGTCCCCGTGCTGTACACCTCTATACTGTCTCCGTGCTGTACACCTCTTTACTGTCTCCGTGCTGTACACATCAACACTGTCTCCGTGCTGTACACCTCTATACTGTCTCAGTGGTGTACACCTCTATACTGTCTCCGTGCTGTACACCTCTATACTGTCTCCATGCTGTACACCTCTATACTGTCCCCGTGCTGTCCACCTCTATACTGTCCCCGTGCTGTACACCTCTATACTGTCCCCGTGCTGTACACCTCTATACTGTCTCCGTGCTGTACACCTCTATACTGTCTCCGTGCTGTACACCTCTATACTGTCCCCGTGCTGTACACCTCTATACTGTCTCCGTGCTCTACACCTCTATACTGTCTCCGTGCTGTACACCTCTATACTGTCCCCGTGCTGTACACCTCTATACTGTCTCCGTGCGGTACACCTCTATACTGTCTCCGTGCTGTACACCTCTATACTGTCTCCGTGCTGTACACCTCTATACTGTCTCCGTACTGGAAACATCAACACTGTCTCCGTGCTGTCCACCTCTATACTGTCTCCGTGCTGTACACCTCTATACTGTCCCCGTGCTGTACACCTCTATACTGTCTCCGTGCTGTACACCTCTATACTGTCCCCGTGCTGTACACCTCTATACTGTCTCCGTGCTGTACACCTCTATACTGTCTCCGTGCTGGAAACATCAACACTGTCTCCGTGCTGTACACCTCTATACTGTCTCCGTGCTGTACACCTCTATACTGTCTCCATATTGTTCACCTCTATACTGTCTCCGTGCTGTACACCTGTATACTGTCTCCGTGCTGTACACCTCTATACTGTCTCCATATTGTTCACCTCTATACTGTCTCCATGCTGTACACCTCTATACTGTCTCCGTGCTGGAAACATCAACACTGTCTCCGTGCTGTACACCTCTATACTGTCTCCGTGCTGTACACCTCTATACTGTCTCCATATTGTTCACCTCTATACTGTCTCCATGCTGTACACCTCTATACTGTCTCCGTGCTGTACACATCAACACTGTCTCCGTGCTGTACACCTCTATACTGTCTCCGTGCTGTACACCTCTATACTGTCTCCATGCTGTACACCTCTATACTGTCTCCATGCTGTACACCTCTATACTGTCGCCGTGCTGTACACCTCTATACTGTCTCCGTGCTGTACACCTCTATACTGTCTCCATGCTGTAAACCTCTATACTGTCTCCATGCTGTACACCTCTATACTGTCGCCGTGCTGTACACCTCTATACTGTCTCCGTGCTGTACACCTCTATACTGTCTCCATGCTGTACACCTCTATACTGTCTCCGTGCTGTACACCTCTATACTGTCTCCGTGCTGTACACCTCTATACTGTCTCCGTGCTGTACACATCAACACTGTCTCCGTGCTGTACACCTCTATACTGTCTCCGTGCTGGAAACATCAACACTGTCTCCGTGCTGTACACCTCTATACTGTCTCCGTGCTGTACACCTCTATACTGTCTCCATATTGTACACCTCTATACTGTCTCCGTGCTGTACACATCAACACTGTCTCCGTGCTGTACACCTCTATACTGTCTCCGTGCTGTACACCTCTATACTGTCTCCGTGCTGTACACATCAACACTGTCTCCGTGCTGTACACCTCTATACTGTCTCCGTGCTGTACACCTCTATACTGTCGCCGTGCTGAACACCTCTATACTGTCTCCGTGCTGTACACCTCTATACTGTCTCAGTGGTGTACACCTCTATACTGTCTCCGTGCTGTACACCTCTATACTGTCTCCGTGCTGTACACCTCTATACTGTCTCCGTGCTGTACACATCAACACTGTCTCCGTGCTGTACACCTCTATACTGTCCCCGTGCTGTACACCTCTATACTGTCGCCGTGCTGTACACCTCTATACTGTCGCCGTGCTGTACACCTCTATACTGTCTCCGTGCTGTACACCTCTATACTGTCTCCATGCTGTACACCTCTATACTGTCCCCGTGCTGTTCACCTCTATACTGTCTCCGTGCTGTACACCTCTATACTGTCTCCGTGCTGTACACCTCTATACTGTCTCCGTGCTGTACACATCAACACTGTCTCCGTGCTGTACACCTCTATACTGTCTCCGTGCTGTACACCTCTATACTGTCGCCGTGCTGTACACCTCTATACTGTCTCCGTGCTGTACACCTCTATACTGTCTCAGTGGTGTACACCTCTATACTGTCTCCGTGCTGTACACCTCTATACTGTCTCCGTGCTCTACACCTCTGTACTGTCTCCGTGCTCTACACCTCTATACTGTCTCCGTGCTGTACACCTCTATACTGTCTCCGTGCTGTACACCTCTATACTGTCTCCATGCTGTACACCTCTATACTGTCTCCGTGCTGTACACCTCTATACTGTCTCCATGCTGTACACCTCTATACTGTCTCCATGCTGTACACCTCTATACTGTCTCCGTGCTGTACACCTCTATACTGTCTCCATGCTGTACACCTCTATACTGTCCCCGTGCTGTTCACCTCTATACTGTCTCCGTGCTGTACACCTCCATACTGTACCCCTCTATACTGTCTCCGTGCTGTACACATCAACACTGTCTCCGTGCTGTACACCTCTATACTGTCTCCGTGCTGTACACATCAACACTGTCCCTGTGCTGTACACCTCTATACTGTCTCCGTGCTCTACACCTCTATACTGTCTCCGTGCTGTACACCTCTATACTGTCTCCATGCTGTACACCTCTATACTGTCTCCGTGCTGTACACCTCTATACTGTCCCCGTGCTGTACACCTCTATACTGTCTCCGTGCTGTACACCTCTATACTGTCTCCATGCTGTACACCTCTATACTGTCTCCGTGCTGTACACCTCTATACTGTCCCCGTGCTGTACACCTCCATACTGTACCCCTCTATACTGTCTCCGTGCTGTACACATCAACACTGTCTCCGTGCTGTACACCTCTATACTGTCTCCGTGCTGTACACATCAACACTGTCCCTGTGCTGTACACCTCTATACTGTCTCCGTGCTCTACACCTCTATACTGTCTCCGTGCTGTACACCTCTATACTGTTTCCGTGCTGTACACCTCTATACTGTTTCCGTGCTGTATACCTCTATACTGTCTCCGTGCTGTACACTAATATACTGTCTCCGTGCTGTACACCTCTATACTGTATCCGTGCTGTACACCTCTATACTGTTTCCGTGCTGTACACTTCTATACTGTTTCCGTGCTGTACACCTCTATACTGTCTCTGTGCCGTACACCTCGATACTGTCTCTATACTGTACACCTCTATGCTGTCTCCGTGCTGTACATCTCTATACTGTCGCCGTGCTGTACACCTCTATACTGTCTCCGTGCTGTACATCTCTATACTGTCTCCGTGCTGTACATCTCTATACTGTCTCCGTGCTGTACACCTCTATACTGTCTCTATACTGTACACCTCTATACTGTCTCCATGCTGTACACCTCGATACTGTTTCCGTGCTGTACACCTCTATACTGTCCCCGTGCTGTACACCTCTATACTGTCCCCGTGCTGTACACCTCTATACTGTCGCCGTGCTGTACACATCAACACTGTCTCCGTGCTGTACACCTCTATGCTGTCTCCGTGCTGTACACCTCTATGCTGTCCCCGTGCTGTACTCCTCTATACTGTCCCCGTGCTGTACACCTCTATACTGTCTCCGTACTGTACACCTCTATACTGTCTCCGTGCTGTGCACCTCTATACTGTCCCCGTGCTGTACACCTCTATACTGTCTCCGTGCTGTACACCTCCATACTGTCCCCGTGCTGTACACCTCTATACTGTCTCCGTACTGTACACCTCTATCCTGTCTCCGTGCTGTACACCTCTATACTGTCTCTGTGCTGTACACCTCTATACTGTCTCCGTGCTGTACACCTCTGTGCTGTCTCCGTGTTGTACACCTCTATACTGTCTCCGTACTGTACACCTCTATCCTGTCTCCGTGCTGTACACCTCTATACTGTCTCTGTGCTGTACACCTCTATACTGTCTCCGTGCTGTACACCTCTATACTGTCCCCGTGCTGTACACCTCTATACTGTCTTCGTGCTGTACACATCAACACTGTCTCCGTGCTGTACACCTCTACACTGTCTCTGTGCTGTACACCTCTACACAGTCTCCGTGCTGTACACCTCTATACTGTCTCTGTGCTGTACACCTCTATACTGTCTCTGTGCAGTACACCTCTATACTGTCTCTATACTGTACACCTCTATGCTGTCTCCGTGCTGTACACCTCTATGCTGTCTCTGTGCAGTACACCTCTATACTGTCTCTATACTGTACACCTCTATACTGTCTCCGTGCTGTACACCTCTATGCTGTCTCTGTGCTGTACACCTCTATACTGTCTCCGTGCTGTACACCTCTATGCTGTCTCCGTACTGTACACCTCTATACTGTCTCTGTGCTGTACACCTCTATGCTGTCTCCATGCTGTACACCTCTATACTGTCTCCGTGCTGTACACCTCGATGCTGTCTCTGTGCTGTACACCTCGATACTGTCCCCGTGCTGTACACCTCTATACTGTCCCCGTGCTGTACACCTCTATACTGTTTCCGTACTGTACACCTCTATACTGTCCCCGTACTGTACACCTCTATACTGTCTCCGTGCCGTACACCTCTATACTGTCTCAGTGTTGTACACCTCTATGCTGTCTCCGTGCTGTACACCTCTATACTGTCTCCGTGCCGTACACCTCTGTACTGTCTCCGTGCTGTACACCTCTATACTGTTTCCGTGCTGTACACCTCTATACTGTCTCCGTGCTGTACACTAATATACTGTCTCCATGCTGTACACCTCTATGCTGTTTCCGTGCTGTACACCTCTATACTGTCTCCGTGCTGTACACCTCTATACTGTCTCCGTGCTGTACACCTCTGTACTGTCTCCGTACTGTACACCTCTATACTGTCTCAGTGGTGTACACCTCTATACTGTCTCAGTGGTGTACACCTCTATACTGTCTCCGTGCTCTCCACCTCTATACTGTCTCCGTGCTGTACACCTCTCTGCTGTCTCCGTGCTGTACACCTCCATACTGTCTCCGTGCTGTACACCTCTATACTGTCTCCGTGCTGTACACCTCTATACTGTCTCCGTGCTGTACACCTCTATACTGTCTCCGTGGTGTACATCTCTATACTGTCTCCATACTGTACACCTCTATACTGTCTCCGTGCTGTACACATCAACACTGTCTCCGTGCTGTACACCTCTATACTGTCTCCGTACTGTACACCTCTATACTGGCCCCGTGCTGTACACATCAAGACTGTCCGCGTGCTGTACACCTCTATACTGTCCCCGTGCTGTACACCTCTATACTGTCTCAGTGTTGTACACCTCTATACTGTCTCCGTGCTGTACACCTCTATACTGTCTCAGTGTTGTACACCTCTATACTGTCTCAGTGTTGTACACCTCTATACTGTCTCCGTGCTGTTCACCTCTATACTGTTTCCGTACTGTACACCTCTATACTATCTCCGTGCTGTACACCTCTATACTGTCTCCGTGCTCTACACCTTCTATACTGTCTCTGTGCAGTACACCTCTGTACTGTCTCTGTGCTGTACACCTCTATACTGTCTCCATACTGTAGACATCTATACTGTTTCCGTACTGTACACCTCTATGCTGTCTCCGTGCTGTACACCTCTATACTGTTTCCGTGCTGTACACCTCTATGCTGTCTCCGTGCTCTACACCTTCTATACTGTCTCTGTGCAGTACACCTCTGTACTGTCTCTGTGCTGTACACCTCTATACTGTCTCCATACTGTAGACATCTATACTGTCTCCGTACTGTACACCTCTATACTGTCTCCGTGCCGTACACTTCTATACTGTCCCCGTGCCGTACACCTCTGTATTGACTCCGTACTGTACACCTCTATACTGTCTCCGTGCCGTACACCTCTATACTGTCTCAGTGTTGTACACCTCTATGCTGTCTCCGTGCTGTACACCTCTATACTGTCTCCGTGCCGTACACCTCTGTACTGTCTCCGTGCTGTACACCTCTATACTGTCCCCGTGCTGTACACCTCTATACTGTCTTCGTGCTGTACACATCAACACTGTCTCCGTGCTGTACACCTCTACACTGTCTCTGTGCTGTACACCTCTACACAGTCTCCGTGCTGTACACCTCTATACTGTCTCTGTGCTGTACACCTCTATACTGTCTCTGTGCAGTACACCTCTATACTGTCTCTATACTGTACACCTCTATGCTGTCTCCGTGCTGTACACCTCTATGCTGTCTCTGTGCAGTACACCTCTATACTGTCTCTATACTGTACACCTCTATACTGTCTCCGTGCTGTACACCTCTATGCTGTCTCTGTGCTGTACACCTCTATACTGTCTCCGTGCTGTACACCTCTATGCTGTCTCCGTACTGTACACCTCTATACTGTCTCTGTGCTGTACACCTCTATGCTGTCTCCATGCTGTACACCTCTATACTGTCTCCGTGCTGTACACCTCGATGCTGTCTCTGTGCTGTACACCTCTATACTGTCCCCGTGCTGTACACCTCTATACTGTCCCCGTGCTGTACACCTCTATACTGTTTCCGTACTGTACACCTCTATACTGTCCCCGTACTGTACACCTCTATACTGTCTCCGTGCCGTACACCTCTATACTGTCTCAGTGTTGTACACCTCTATGCTGTCTCCGTGCTGTACACCTCTATACTGTCTCCGTGCCGTACACCTCTGTACTGTCTCCGTGCTGTACACCTCTATACTGTTTCCGTGCTGTACACCTCTATACTGTCTCCGTGCTGTACACTAATATACTGTCTCCATGCTGTACACCTCTATGCTGTTTCCGTGCTGTACACCTCTATACTGTCTCCGTGCTGTACACCTCTATACTGTCTCCGTGCTGTACACCTCTGTACTGTCTCCGTACTGTACACCTCTATACTGTCTCAGTGGTGTACACCTCTATACTGTCTCAGTGGTGTACACCTCTATACTGTCTCCGTGCTCTCCACCTCTATACTGTCTCCGTGCTGTACACCTCTCTGCTGTCTCCGTGCTGTACACCTCCATACTGTCTCCGTGCTGTACACCTCTATACTGTCTCCGTGCTGTACACCTCTATACTGTCTCCGTGCTGTACACCTCTATACTGTCTCCGTGGTGTACATCTCTATACTGTCTCCATACTGTACACCTCTATACTGTCTCCGTGCTGTACACATCAACACTGTCTCCGTGCTGTACACCTCTATACTGTCTCCGTACTGTACACCTCTATACTGGCCCCGTGCTGTACACATCAAGACTGTCCGCGTGCTGTACACCTCTATACTGTCCCCGTGCTGTACACCTCTATACTGTCTCAGTGTTGTACACCTCTATACTGTCTCCGTGCTGTACACCTCTATACTGTCTCAGTGTTGTACACCTCTATACTGTCTCAGTGTTGTACACCTCTATACTGTCTCCGTGCTGTTCACCTCTATACTGTTTCCGTACTGTACACCTCTATACTATCTCCGTGCTGTACACCTCTATACTGTCTCCGTGCTCTACACCTTCTATACTGTCTCTGTGCAGTACACCTCTGTACTGTCTCTGTGCTGTACACCTCTATACTGTCTCCATACTGTAGACATCTATACTGTTTCCGTACTGTACACCTCTATGCTGTCTCCGTGCTGTACACCTCTATACTGTTTCCGTGCTGTACACCTCTATGCTGTCTCCGTGCTCTACACCTTCTATACTGTCTCTGTGCAGTACACCTCTGTACTGTCTCTGTGCTGTACACCTCTATACTGTCTCCATACTGTAGACATCTATACTGTCTCCGTACTGTACACCTCTATACTGTCTCCGTGCCGTACACTTCTATACTGTCCCCGTGCCGTACACCTCTGTATTGACTCCGTGCTGTACACCTCTATACTGTCTCCGTGCTGTACACCTCAGTACTGTCTCCGTGCTGTACACCTCTATACTGTCTCCGTGCTGTACACCTCTATACTGTCTCCGTGCTGTACACCTCTATACTGTCTCCGTACTGTACACCTCTATACTGTCCCCGTGCTGTACACCTCTATACTGTCTCTGTGCTCTACACCTCTATACTGTCTCCGTGCTGTACACCTCTATACTGTCTCCGTGCTCTACACCTCTATACTTTCTCCGTGCTGTACACCTCTATACTGTTTCCGTGCTGTACACCTCTATACTGTCCCCGTGCTGTACACCTCTATACTGTCTCCGTGCTGTACACCTCTTTACTGTCTCCGTGCTGTACACATCAACACTGTCTCCGTGCTGTACACCTCTATACTGTCTCAGTGGTGTACACCTCTATACTGTCTCCGTGCTGTACACCTCTATACTGTCTCCGTGCTGTACACCTCTATACTGTCCCTGTGCTGTACACCTCTATACTGTCTCCGTGCTCTACACCTCTATACTTTCTCCGTGCTGTACACCTCTATACTGTTTCCGTGCTGTACACCTCTATACTGTCCCCGTGCTGTACACCTCTATACTGTCTCCGTGCTGTACACCTCTTTACTGTCTCCGTGCTGTACACATCAACACTGTCTCCGTGCTGTACACCTCTATACTGTCTCAGTGGTGTACACCTCTATACTGTCCCCGTGCTGTACACCTCTATACTGTCTCCGTGCTGTACACCTCTATACTGTCGCCGTGCTGTACACCTCTATACTATCTCAGTGGTGTACACCTCTATACTGTCTCCGTGCTGTACACCTCTATACTGTCTCCGTGCTGTACACCTCTATACTGTCTCCGTGCTGTACACATCAACACTGTCTCAGTGCTGTACACCTCTATACTGTCCCCGTGCTGTACACCTCTATACTGTCGCCGTGCTGTACACCTCTATACTGTCGCCGTGCTGTACACCTCTATACTGTCGCCGTGCTGTACACCTCTATACTGTCTCCGTGCTGTACACCTCTATACTGTCTCCATGCTGTACACCTCTATACTGTCCCCGTGCTGTTCACCTCTATACTGTCTCCGTGCTGTACACCTCTATACTGTCTCCGTGCTGTACACCTCTATATTGTCTCCGTGCTGTACACATCAACACTGTCTCCGTGCTGTACACCTCTATACTGTCTCAGTGGTGTACACCTCTATACTGTCCCCGTGCTGTACACCTCTATACTGTCTCCGTGCTCTACACCTCTATACTGTCTCCGTGCTGTACACCTCTATACTGTCTCCGTGCTGTACACCTCTATACTGTCTCCATGCTGTACACCTCTATACTGTCTCCGTGCTGTACACCTCTATACTGTCTCCATGCTGTACACCTCTATACTGTCTCCGTGCTGTACACCTCTATACTGTCTCCGTGCTGTACACCTCTATACTGTCCCCGTGCTGTTCACCTCTATACTGTCTCCGTGCTGTACACCTCCATACTGTACCCCTCTATACTGTCTCCGTGCTGTACACATCAACACTGTCTCCGTGCTGTACACCTCTATACTGTCTCCGTGCTCTACACCTCTATACTGTCTCCGTGCTGTACACCTCTATACTGTCTCCATGCTGTACACCTCTATACTGTCTCCGTGCTGTACACATCAACACTGTCCCTGTGCTGTACACCTCTATACTGTCTCCGTGCTCTACACCTCTATACTGTCTCCGTGCTGTACACCTCTATACTGTCTCCATGCTGTACACCTCTATACTGTCTCCGTGCTGTACACCTCTATACTGTCCCCGTGCTGTACACCTCTATACTGTCTCCGTGCTGTACACCTCTATACTGTCCCCGTGCTGTACACCTCTATACTGTCTCCGTGCTGTACACCTCTATACTGTCTCCGTGCTGTACACCTCTATACTGTCTCCGTGCTGTACACCTCTATACTGTCCCCGTGCTGTACACCTCTATACTGTCTCCGTGCTGTACACCTCTATACTGTCTCCGTGCTGTACACCTCTATACTGTCTCCGTGCTGTACACCTCTATACTGTCTCCGTGCTGTACACCTCCATACTGTCTCCGTGCTGTACACCTCTATACTGTCCCCGTGCTGTACACCTCCATACTGTACCCCTCTATACTGTCTCCGTGCTGTACACATCAACACTGTCTCCGTGCTGTACACCTCTATACTGTCTCCGTGCTGTACACATCAACACTGTCCCTGTGCTGTACACCTCTATACTGTCTCCGTGCTCTACACCTCTATACTGTCTCCGTGCTGTACACCTCTATACTGTTTCCGTGCTGTACACCTCTATACTGTTTCCGTGCTGTACACCTCTATACTGTTTCCGTGCTGTATACCTCTATACTGTCTCCGTGCTGTACACTAATATACTGTCTCCGTGCTGTACACCTCTATACTGTATCCGTGCTGTACACCTCTATACTGTTTCCGTGCTGTACACTTCTATACTGTTTCCGTGCTGTACACCTCTATACTGTCTCTGTGCCGTACACCTCGATACTGTCTCTATACTGTACACCTCTATGCTGTCTCCGTGCTGTACATCTCTATACTGTCGACGTGCTGTACACCTCTATACTGTCTCCGTGCTGTACATCTCTATACTGTCTCCGTGCTGTACATCTCTATACTGTCTCCGTGCTGTACACCTCTATACTGTCTCTATACTGTACACCTCTATACTGTCTCCATGCTGTACACCTCGATACTGTTTCCGTGCTGTACACCTCTATACTGTCCCCGTGCTGTACACCTCTATACTGTCCCCGTGCTGTACACCTCTATACTGTCGCCGTGCTGTACACATCAACACTGTCTCCGTGCTGTACACCTCTATGCTGTCTCCGTGCTGTACACCTCTATGCTGTCCCCGTGCTGTACTCCTCTATACTGTCCCCGTGCTGTACACCTCTATACTGTCTCCGTACTGTACACCTCTATACTGTCTCCGTGCTGTGCACCTCTATACTGTCCCCGTGCTGTACACCTCTATACTGTCTCTGTGCTGTACACCTCCATACTGTCTCCGTGCTGTACACCTCCATACTGTCCCCGTGCTGTACACCTCTATACTGTCTCCGTACTGTACACCTCTATCCTGTCTCCGTGCTGTACACCTCTATACTGTCTCTGTGCTGTACACCTCTATACTGTCTCCGTGCTGTACACCTCTGTGCTGTCTCCGTGTTGTACACCTCTATACTGTCTCCGTACTGTACACCTCTATCCTGTCTCCGTGCTGTACACCTCTATACTGTCTCTGTGCTGTACACCTCTATACTGTCTCCGTGCTGTACACCTCTGTGCTGTCTCCGTGTTGTACACCTCTATACTGTCTCCGTACTGTACACCTCTATCCTGTCTCCGTGCTGTACACCTCTATACTGTCTCTGTGCTGTACACCTCTATACTGTCTCCGTGCTGTACACCTCTATACTGTCCCCGTGCTGTACACCTCTATACTGTCTTCGTGCTGTACACATCAACACTGTCTCCGTGCTGTACACCTCTACACTGTCTCTGTGCTGTACACCTCTACACAGTCTCCGTGCTGTACACCTCTATACTGTCTCTGTGCTGTACACCTCTATACTGTCTCTGTGCAGTACACCTCTATACTGTCTCCGTGCTGTACACCTCTACACAGTCTCCGTGCTGTACACCTCTATACTGTCTCTGTGCTGTACACCTCTATACTGTCTCTGTGCAGTACACCTCTATACTGTCTCTATACTGTACACCTCTATGCTGTCTCCGTGCTGTACACCTCTATGCTGTCTCTGTGCAGTACACCTCTATACTGTCTCTATACTGTACACCTCTATACTGTCTCCGTGCTGTACACCTCTATGCTGTCTCTGTGCTGTACACCTCTATACTGTCTCCGTGCTGTACACCTCTATACTGTCTCAGTGGTGTACACCTCCATACTGTCTCCGTGCTGTACACCTCTATACTGTCTCCGTGCTGTACACCTCTCTGCTGTCTCCGTGCTGTACACCTCCATACTGTCTCCGTGCTGTACACCTCTATACTGTCTCCGTGCTGTACACCTCTATACTGTCTCCGTGCTGTACACCTCTATACTGTCTCCGTGGTGTACATCTCTATACTGTCTCCATACTGTACACCTCTATACTGTCTCCGTGCTGTACACATCAACACTGTCTCCGTGCTGTACACCTCTATACTGTCTCCGTACTGTACACCTCTATCCTGGCCCCGTGCTGTACACATCAAGACTGTCCGCGTGCTGTACACCTCTATACTGTCCCCGTGCTGTACACCTCTATACTGTCTCAGTGTTGTACACCTCTATACTGTCCCCGTGCTGTACACCTCTATACTGTCTCAGTGTTGTACACCTCTATACTGTCTCAGTGTTGTACACCTCTATACTGTCTCCGTGCTGTTCACCTCTATACTGTTTCCGTACTGTACACCTCTATAGTGTCTCTGTGCTGTACACCTCTATACTGTCTCCGTGCTGTACACCTCTATACTGTCTCCGTGCTGTACACCTCCATACTGTCTCCGTGCTGTACACCTCTATACTGTCTCCGTGCTGTACACCTCTATACTGTCTCCGTGCTGTACACCTCTATACTGTCTCCGTGGTGTACATCTCTATACTGTCTCCATACTGTACACCTCTATACTGTCTCCGTGCTGTACACATCAACACTGTCTCCGTGCTGTACACCTCTATACTGTCTCCGTACTGTACACCTCTATACTGGCCCCGTGCTGTACACATCAAGACTGTCCGCGTGCTGTACACCTCTATACTGTCCCCGTGCTGTACACCTCTATACTGTCTCAGTGTTGTACACCTCTATACTGTCTCCGTGCTGTTCACCTCTATACTGTTTCCGTACTGTACTCCTCTATAGTGTCTCTGTGCTGTACACCTCTATACTGTCTCCGTGCTGTACACCACTATCCTGTTTCCGTACTGTACACCTCTATACTGTCTCCGTGCTGTACACCTCTATACTGTTTCCGTACTGTACACCTCTATACTATCTCCGTGCTGTACACCTCTATGCTGTCTCCGTGCTGTACACCTCTATACTGTCTCTGTGCAGTACACCTCTGTACTGTCTCTGTGCTGTACACCTCTATACTGTCTCCATACTGTAGACATCTATACTGTCTCCGTACTGTACACCTCTATACTGTCTCCGTGCCGTACACTTCTATACTGTCCCCGTGCCGTACACCTCTGTATTGACTCCGTGCTGTACACCTCTATACTGTCTCCGTGCTGTACACCTCAGTACTGTCTCCGTGCTGTACACCTCTATACTGTCTCCGTGCTGTACACCTCTATACTGTCTCCGTACTGTACACCTCTATACTGTCCCCGTGCTGTACACCTCTATACTGTCTCTGTGCTCTACACCTCTATACTGTCTCCGTGCTGTACACCTCTATACTGTCTCCGTGCTCTACACCTCTATACTTTCTCCGTGCTGTACACCTCTATACTGTTTCCGTGCTGTACACCTCTATACTGTCCCCGTGCTGTACACCTCTATACTGTCTCCGTGCTGTACACCTCTTTACTGTCTCCGTGCTGTACACATCAACACTGTCTCCGTGCTGTACACCTCTATACTGTCTCAGTGGTGTACACCTCTATACTGTCTCCGTGCTGTACACCTCTATACTGTCCCTGTGCTGTACACCTCTATACTGTCTCCGTGCTCTACACCTCTATACTTTCTCCGTGCTGTACACCTCTATACTGTTTCCGTGCTGTACACCTCTATACTGTCCCCGTGCTGTACACCTCTATACTGTCTCCGTGCTGTACACCTCTTTACTGTCTCCGTGCTGTACACATCAACACTGTCTCCGTGCTGTACACCTCTATACTGTCTCAGTGGTGTACACCTCTATACTGTCCCCGTGCTGTACACCTCTATACTGTCTCCGTGCTGTACACCTCTATACTGTCGCCGTGCTGTACACCTCTATACTGTCTCAGTGGTGTACACCTCTATACTGTCTCCGTGCTGTACACCTCTATACTGGCTCCGTGCTGTACACCTCTATACTGTCTCCGTGCTGTACACATCAACACTGTCTCCGTGCTGTACACCTCTATACTGTCCCCGTGCTGTACACCTCTATACTGTCGCCGTGCTGTACACCTCTATACTGTCGCCGTGCTGTACACCTCTATACTGTCTCCGTGCTGTACACCTCTATACTGTCTCCGTGCTGTACACCTCTATACTGTCTCCATGCTGTACACCTCTATACTGTCCCCGTGCTGTTCACCTCTATACTGTCTCCGTGCTGTACACCTCTATACTGTCTCCGTGCTGTACACCTCTATACTGTCTCCGTGCTGTACACCTCTATATTGTCTCCGTGCTGTACACATCAACACTGTCTCCGTGCTGTACACCTCTATACTGTCTCCGTGCTGTACACCTCTATACTGTCGCCGTGCTGTACACCTCTATACTGTCTCCGTGCTGTACACCTCTATACTGTCTCAGTGGTGTACACCTCTATACTGTCCCCGTGCTGTACACCTCTATACTGTCTCCGTGCTCTACACCTCTATACTGTCTCCGTGCTGTACACCTCTATACTGTCTCCGTGCTGTACACCTCTATACTGTCTCCATGCTGTACACCTCTATACTGTCTCCGTGCTGTACACCTCTATACTGTCTCCATGCTGTACACCTCTATACTGTCTCCATGCTGTACACCTCTATACTGTCTCCGTGCTGTACACCTCTATACTGTCCCCGTGCTGTTCACCTCTATACTGTCTCCGTGCTGTACACCTCCATACTGTACCCCTCTATACTGTCTCCGTGCTGTACACATCAACACTGTCTCCGTGCTGTACACCTCTATACTGTCTCCGTGCTGTACACATCAACACTGTCCCTGTGCTGTACACCTCTATACTGTCTCCGTGCTCTACACCTCTATACTGTCTCCGTGCTGTACACCTCTATACTGTCTCCATGCTGTACACCTCTATACTGTCTCCGTGCTGTACACCTCTATACTGTCCCCGTGCTGTACACCTCTATACTGTCTCCGTGCTGTACACCTCTATACTGTCTCCATGCTGTACACCTCTATACTGTCTCCGTGCTGTACACCTCTATACTGTCTCCGTGCTGTACACCTCTATACTGTCCCCGTGCTGTACACCTCCATACTGTACCCCTCTATACTGTCTCCGTGCTGTACACATCAACACTGTCTCCGTGCTGTACACCTCTATACTGTCTCCGTGCTGTGCACATCAACACTGTCCCTGTGCTGTACACCTCTATACTGTCTCCGTGCTCTACACCTCTATACTGTCTCCGTGCTGTACACCTCTATACTGTTTCCGTGCTGTACACCTCTATACTGTTTCCGTGCTGTATACCTCTATACTGTCTCCGTGCTGTACACTAAAATACTGTCTCCGTGCTGTACACCTCTATACTGTATCCGTGCTGTACACCTCTATACTGTTTCCGTGCTGTACACTTCTATACTGTTTCCGTGCTGTACACCTCTATACTGTCTCTGTGCCGTACACCTCGATACTGTCTCTATACTGTACACCTCTATGCTGTCTCCGTGCTGTACATCTCTATACTGTCGCCGTGCTGTACACCTCTATACTGTCTCCGTGCTGTACATCTCTATACTGTCTCCGTGCTGTACATCTCTATACTGTCTCCGTGCTGTACACCTCTATACTGTCTCTATACTGTACACCTCTATACTGTCTCCATGCTGTACACCTCTATACTGTCTCCGTGCTGTACACCTCAATACTGTCCCCGTGCTGTACACCTCTATACTGTCCCCGTGCTGTACACCTCTATACTGTCGCCGTGCTGTACACATCAACACTGTCTCCGTGCTGTACACCTCTATGCTGTCTCCGTGCTGTACACCTCTATGCTGTCCCCGTGCTGTACTCCTCTATACTGTCCCCGTGCTGTACACCTCTATACTGTCTCCGTACTGTACACCTCTATACTGTCTCCGTGCTGTGCACCTCTATACTGTCCCCGTGCTGTACACTTCTATACTGTCTCTGTGCTGTACACCTCCATACTGTCTCCGTGCTGTACACCTCCATACTGTCCCCGTGCTGTACACCTCTATACTGTCCCCGTGCTGTACACCTCTATACTGTCTCCGTACTGTACACCTCTATCCTGTCTCCGTGCTGTACACCTCTATACTGTCTCCGTGCTGTACACCTCTATACTGTCTCTGTGCTGTACACCTCTATACTGTCTCCGTGCTGTACACCTCTGTGCTGTCTCCGTGTTGTACACCTCTATACTGTCTCCGTACTGTACACCTCTATCCTGTCTCCGTGCTGTACACCTCTATACTGTCTCTGTGCTGTACACCTCTATACTGTCTCCGTGCTGTACACCTCTATACTGTCCCCGTGCTGTACACCTCTATACTGTCTTCGTGCTGTACACATCAACACTGTCTCCGTGCTGTACACCTCTACACTGTCTCTGTGCTGTACACCTCTACACAGTCTCCGTGCTGTACACCTCTATACTGTCTCTGTGCTGTACACCTCTATACTGTCTCTGTGCAGTACACCTCTATACTGTCTCCGTGCTGTACACCTCTACACAGTCTCCGTGCTGTACACCTCTATACTGTCTCTGTGCTGTACACCTCTATACTGTCTCTGTGCAGTACACCTCTATACTGTCTCTATACTGTACACCTCTATGCTGTCTCCGTGCTGTACACCTCTATGCTGTCTCTGTGCAGTACACCTCTATACTGTCTCTATACTGTACACCTCTATACTGTCTCCGTGCTGTACACCTCTATGCTGTCTCTGTGCTGTACACCTCTATACTGTCTCCGTGCTGTACACCTCTATACTGTCTCAGTGGTGTACACCTCCATACTGTCTCCGTGCTGTACACCTCTATACTGTCTCCGTGCTGTACACCTCTCTGCTGTCTCCGTGCTGTACACCTCCATACTGTCTCCGTGCTGTACACCTCTATACTGTCTCCGTGCTGTACACCTCTATACTGTCTCCGTGCTGTACACCTCTATACTGTCTCCGTGGTGTACATCTCTATACTGTCTCCATACTGTACACCTCTATACTGTCTCCGTGCTGTACACATCAACACTGTCTCCGTGCTGTACACCTCTATACTGTCTCCGTACTGTACACCTCTATACTGGCCCCGTGCTGTACACATCAAGACTGTCCGCGTGCTGTACACCTCTATACTGTCCCCGTGCTGTACACCTCTATACTGTCTCAGTGTTGTACACCTCTATACTGTCCCCGTGCTGTACACCTCTATACTGTCTCAGTGTTGTACACCTCTATACTGTCTCAGTGTTGTACACCTCTATACTGTCTCCGTGCTGTTCACCTCTATACTGTTTCCGTACTGTACACCTCTATAGTGTCTCTGTGCTGTACACCTCTATACTGTCTCCGTGCTGTACACCTCTATACTGTCTCCGTGCTGTACACCTCCATACTGTCTCCGTGCTGTACACCTCTATACTGTCTCCGTGCTGTACACCTCTATACTGTCTCCGTGGTGTACACCTCTATACTGTCTCCGTGGTGTACATCTCTATACTGTCTCCATACTGTACACCTCTATACTGTCTCCGTGCTGTACACATCAACACTGTCTCCGTGCTGTACACCTCTATACTGGCCCCGTGCTGTACACATCAAGACTGTCCGCGTGCTGTACACCTCTATACTGTCCCCGTGCTGTACACCTCTATACTGTCTCAGTGTTGTACACCTCTATACTGTCTCCGTGCTGTACACCTCTATACTGTCTCAGTGTTGTACACCTCTATACTGTCTCAGTGTTGTACACCTCTATACTGTCTCCGTGCTGTTCACCTCTATACTGTTTCCGTACTGTACACCTCTATAGTGTCTCTGTGCTGTACACCTCTATACTGTCTCCGTGCTGTACACCACTATCCTGTTTCCGTACTGTACACCTCTATACTATCTCCGTGCTGTACACCTCTATGCTGTCTCCGTGCTGTACACCTCTATACTGTTTCCGTGCTGTACACCTCTATGCTGTCTCCGTGCTGTACACCTCTATACTGTTTCCGTGCTGTACACCTCTATGCTGTCTCCGTGCTCTACACCTTCTATACTGTCTCTGTGCAGTACACCTCTGTACTGTCTCTGTGCTGTACACCTCTATACTGTCTCCATACTGTAGACATCTATACTGTCTCCGTACTGTACACCTCTATACTGTCTCCGTGCCGTACACTTCTATACTGTCCCCGTGCCGTACACCTCTGTATTGACTCCGTGCTGTACACCTCTATACTGTCTCCGTGCTGTACACCTCTATACTGTTTCCGTGCTGAACGCTAATATACTGTCTCCGTGCTGTACACCTCTATACTGTCTCCGTGCTGTACACCTCTGTACTGTCTCCGTACTGTACACCTCTATACTGTCTCAGTGGTGTACACCTCCATACCGTCTCCGTGCTGTACACCTCTATACTGTCTCCGTGCTGTACACCTCCATACTGTCTCCGTGGTGTACATCTCCATACTGTACACCTCTATACTGTCCCCGTGCTGTACACATCAACACTGTCCCCGTGCTGTACACCTCTATACTGTCCCCGTGCTGTACACATCAACACTGTCTCCGTGCAGTACACCTCTATACTGTCTCCGTGCTGTACACCTCTATACTGTCTCCATGCGTACACCTCTATACTGTTTCCGTGCTGTACACCTCTATACAGTCCCCGTGCTGTACACCTCTATACTGTCCCCGTGCTGTACACCTCTATACTGTCTCCGTGCTGTACACATCAACACTGTCTCCGTGCTGTACACCTCTATACTGTCCCTGTGCTGTACACCTCTATACTGTCTCCGTGCTGTACACCTCTATACTGTCTCCGTACTGTACATCTCTATACTGTCCCCGTGCTGTACACCTCTATACTGTCTCCGTGCTCTACACCTCTATACTGTCTCCGTGCTGTACACCTCTATACTGTCTCCGTGCTCTACACCTCTATACTTTCTCCGTGCTGTACACCTCTATACTGTTTCCGTGCTGTACACCTCTATACTGTCCCCGTGCTGTACACCTCTATACTGTCTCCGTGCTGTACACCTCTTTACTGTCTCCGTGCTGTACACATCAACACTGTCTCCGTGCTGTACACCTCTATACTGTCTCAGTGGTGTACACCTCTATACTGTCTCCGTGCTGTACACCTCTATACTGTCTCCGTGCTGTACACCTCTATACTGTTTCCGTGCTGTACACCTCTATACTGTTTCCGTGCTGTATACCTCTATACTGTCTCCGTGCTGTACACTAAAATACTGTCTCCGTGCTGTACACCTCTATACTGTATCCGTGCTGTACACCTCTATACTGTTTCCGTGCTGTACACTTCTATACTGTTTCCGTGCTGTACACCTCTATACTGTCTCTGTGCCGTACACCTCTATACTGTCTCCGTGCTGTACACATCAACACTGTCCCTGTGCTGTACACCTCTATACTGTCTCCGTGCTCTACACCTCTATACTGTCTCCGTGCTGTACACCTCTATACTGTTTCCGTGCTGTACACCTCTATACTGTTTCCGTGCTGTATACCTCTATACTGTCTCCGTGCTGTACACTAAAATACTGTCTCCGTGCTGTACACCTCTATACTGTATCCGTGCTGTACACCTCTATACTGTTTCCGTGCTGTACACTTCTATACTGTTTCCGTGCTGTACACCTCTATACTGTCTCTGTGCCGTACACCTCGATACTGTCTCTATACTGTACACCTCTATGCTGTCTCCGTGCTGTACATCTCTATACTGTCGCCGTGCTGTACACCTCTATACTGTCTCCGTGCTGTACATCTCTATACTGTCTCCGTGCTGTACATCTCTATACTGTCTCCGTGCTGTACACCTCTATACTGTCTCTATACTGTACACCTCTATACTGTCTCCATGCTGTACACCTCGATACTGTTTCCGTGCTGTACACCTCAATACTGTCCCCGTGCTGTATACCTCTATACTGTCCCCGTGCTGTACACCTCTATACTGTCGCCGTGCTGTACACATCAACACTGTCTCCGTGCTGTACACCTCTATGCTGTCTCCGTGCTGTACACCTCTATGCTGTCCCCGTGCTGTACTCCTCTATACTGTCCCCGTGCTGTACACCTCTATACTGTCTCCGTACTGTACACCTCTATACTGTCTCCGTGCTGTGCACCTCTATACTGTCCCCGTGCTGTACACTTCTATACTGTCTCTGTGCTGTACACCTCCATACTGTCTCCGTGCTGTACACCTCCATACTGTCCCCGTGCTGTACACCTCTATACTGTCCCCGTGCTGTACACCTCTATACTGTCTCCGTACTGTACACCTCTATCCTGTCTCCGTGCTGTACACCTCTATACTGTCTCCGTGCTGTACACCTCTATACTGTCTCTGTGCTGTACACCTCTATACTGTCTCCGTGCTGTACACCTCTGTGCTGTCTCCGTGTTGTACACCTCTATACTGTCTCCGTACTGTACACCTCTATCCTGTCTCCGTGCTGTACACCTCTATACTGTCTCTGTGCTGTACACCTCTATACTGTCTCCGTGCTGTACACCTCTATACTGTCCCCGTGCTGTACACCTCTATACTGTCTTCGTGCTGTACACATCAACACTGTCTCCGTGCTGTACACCTCTACACTGTCTCTGTGCTGTACACCTCTACACAGTCTCCGTGCTGTACACCTCTATACTGTCTCTGTGCTGTACACCTCTATACTGTCTCTGTGCAGTACACCTCTATACTGTCTCCGTGCTGTACACCTCTACACAGTCTCCGTGCTGTACACCTCTATACTGTCTCTGTGCTGTACACCTCTATACTGTCTCTGTGCAGTACACCTCTATACTGTCTCTATACTGTACACCTCTATGCTGTCTCCGTGCTGTACACCTCTATGCTGTCTCTGTGCAGTACACCTCTATACTGTCTCTATACTGTACACCTCTATACTGTCTCCGTGCTGTACACCTCTATGCTGTCTCTGTGCTGTACACCTCTATACTGTCTCCGTGCTGTACACCTCTATACTGTCTCAGTGGTGTACACCTCCATACTGTCTCCGTGCTGTACACCTCTATACTGTCTCCGTGCTGTACACCTCTCTGCTGTCTCCGTGCTGTACACCTCCATACTGTCTCCGTGCTGTACACCTCTATACTGTCTCCGTGCTGTACACCTCTATACTGTCTCCGTGCTGTACACCTCTATACTGTCTCCGTGGTGTACATCTCTATACTGTCTCCATACTGTACACCTCTATACTGTCTCCGTGCTGTACACATCAACACTGTCTCCGTGCTGTACACCTCTATACTGTCTCCGTACTGTACACCTCTATACTGGCCCCGTGCTGTACACATCAAGACTGTCCGCGTGCTGTACACCTCTATACTGTCCCCGTGCTGTACACCTCTATACTGTCTCAGTGTTGTACACCTCTATACTGTCCCCGTGCTGTACACCTCTATACTGTCTCAGTGTTGTACACCTCTATACTGTCTCAGTGTTGTACACCTCTATACTGTCTCCGTGCTGTTCACCTCTATACTGTTTCCGTACTGTACACCTCTATAGTGTCTCTGTGCTGTACACCTCTATACTGTCTCCGTGCTGTACACCTCTATACTGTCTCCGTGCTGTACACCTCCATACTGTCTCCGTGCTGTACACCTCTATACTGTCTCCGTGCTGTACACCTCTATACTGTCTCCGTGGTGTACACCTCTATACTGTCTCCGTGGTGTACATCTCTATACTGTCTCCATACTGTACACCTCTATACTGTCTCCGTGCTGTACACATCAACACTGTCTCCGTGCTGTACACCTCTATACTGTCTCCGTACTGTACACCTCTATACTGGCCCCGTGCTGTACACATCAAGACTGTCCGCGTGCTGTACACCTCTATACTGTCCCCGTGCTGTACACCTCTATACTGTCTCAGTGTTGTACACCTCTATACTGTCTCCGTGCTGTACACCTCTATACTGTCTCAGTGTTGTACACCTCTATACTGTCTCAGTGTTGTACACCTCTATACTGTCTCCGTGCTGTTCACCTCTATACTGTTTCCGTACTGTACACCTCTATAGTGTCTCTGTGCTGTACACCTCTATACTGTCTCCGTGCTGTACACCACTATCCTGTTTCCGTACTGTACACCTCTATACTATCTCCGTGCTGTACACCTCTATGCTGTCTCCGTGCTGTACACCTCTATACTGTTTCCGTGCTGTACACCTCTATGCTGTCTCCGTGCTGTACACCTCTATACTGTTTCCGTGCTGTACACCTCTATGCTGTCTCCGTGCTCTACACCTTCTATACTGTCTCTGTGCAGTACACCTCTGTACTGTCTCTGTGCTGTACACCTCTATACTGTCTCCATACTGTAGACATCTATACTGTCTCCGTACTGTACACCTCTATACTGTCTCCGTGCCGTACACTTCTATACTGTCCCCGTGCCGTACACCTCTGTATTGACTCCGTGCTGTACACCTCTATACTGTCTCCGTGCTGTACACCTCTATACTGTTTCCGTGCTGAACGCTAATATACTGTCTCCGTGCTGTACACCTCTATACTGTCTCCGTGCTGTACACCTCTGTACTGTCTCCGTACTGTACACCTCTATACTGTCTCAGTGGTGTACACCTCCATACCGTCTCCGTGCTGTACACCTCTATACTGTCTCCGTGCTGTACACCTCCATACTGTCTCCGTGGTGTACATCTCCATACTGTACACCTCTATACTGTCCCCGTGCTGTACACATCAACACTGTCCCCGTGCTGTACACCTCTATACTGTCCCCGTGCTGTACACATCAACACTGTCTCCGTGCAGTACACCTCTATACTGTCTCCGTGCTGTACACCTCTATACTGTCTCCATGCGTACACCTCTATACTGTTTCCGTGCTGTACACCTCTATACAGTCCCCGTGCTGTACACCTCTATACTGTCCCCGTGCTGTACACCTCTATACTGTCTCCGTGCTGTACACATCAACACTGTCTCCGTGCTGTACACCTCTATACTGTCCCTGTGCTGTACACCTCTATACTGTCTCCGTGCTGTACACCTCTATACTGTCTCCGTACTGTACATCTCTATACTGTCCCCGTGCTGTACACCTCTATACTGTCTCCGTGCTCTACACCTCTATACTGTCTCCGTGCTGTACACCTCTATACTGTCTCCGTGCTCTACACCTCTATACTTTCTCCGTGCTGTACACCTCTATACTGTTTCCGTGCTGTACACCTCTATACTGTCCCCGTGCTGTACACCTCTATACTGTCTCCGTGCTGTACACCTCTTTACTGTCTCCGTGCTGTACACATCAACACTGTCTCCGTGCTGTACACCTCTATACTGTCTCAGTGGTGTACACCTCTATACTGTCTCCGTGCTGTACACCTCTATACTGTCTCCATGCTGTACACCTCTATACTGTCCCCGTGCTGTACACCTCTATACTGTCCCAGTGCTGTACACCTCTATACTGTCCCAGTGCTGTCCACCTCTATACTGTCTCCGTGCTGTACACCTCTATACTGTCCCCGTGCTGTACACCTCTATACTGTCTCCGTGCTGTACACCTCTATACTGTCTCCGTGCTGGACACCTCTATACTGTCTCCGTGCTGTACACCTGTATGCTGTCTCCGTGCTGTACACCTGTATGCTGTCTCCGTGCTGTACACCTCTATGCTGTCTCCGTGCTGTACACCTGTATGCTGTCTCCGTGCTGTACACCTGTATGCTGTCTCCGTGCTGTACACCTCTATACTGTCTCCGTGCTGTACACCTCTATACTGTCTCAGTGGTGTACACCTCTATACTGTCTCCGTGCTGTACACCTGTATGCTGTCTCCGTGCTGTACACCTGTATGCTGTCTCCGTGCTGTACACCTCTATGCTGTCTCCGTGCTGTACACCTGTATGCTGTCTCCGTGCTGTACACCTGTATGCTGTCTCCGTGCTGTACACCTCTATACTGTCTCCGTGCTGTACACCTCTATACTGTCTCAGTGGTGTACACCTCTATACTGTCTCCGTGCTGTACACCTCTATACTGTCCCCGTGCTGTACACCTCTATACTGTCTCCGTGCCGTACACCTCTATACTGTCTCCGTGCTGGACACCTCTATACTGTCTCCGTGCTGTACACCTGTATGCTGTCTCCGTGCTGTACACCTCTATACTGTCTCCGTGCTGTACACCTCTATACTGTCCCCGTGCTGTACACCTCTATACTGTCTCCGTGCTGTACACCTCTATACTGTCTCAGTGGTGTACACCTCTATACTGTCTCCGTGCTGTACACCTCTATACTGTCCCCGTGCTGTACACCTCTATACTGTCTCCGTGCCGTACACCTCTATACTGTCTCAGTGTTGTACACCTCTATACTGTCTCCGTGCTGTACACCTCTATACTGTTTCCGTGCTGTACACCTCTATACTGTCTCCGTGCTGTACACCTCTATACTGTCCCCGTGCTGTACACCTCTATGCTGTCTCCGTGCTGTACACCTCTATACTGTCTCCGTGCCGTACACCTCTGTACTGTCTCCGTGCTGTACACCTCTATACTGTTTCCGTGCTGAACACTAATATACTGTCTCCGTGCTGTACACCTCTATACTGTCTCCGTGCTGGACACCTCTATACTGTCTCCGTGCTGGACACCTCTATACTGTCTCCGTGCTGTACACCTCTATACTGTTTCCGTGCTGTACACCTCTATGCTCTCTCCGTGCTGTACTCCTCGAGACTGTCTCCGTGCTGTACACCTCTGTACTGTCTCCGTGCTGTACACCTCTATACTGTCTCCGTGCTGGACACCTCTATACTGTCTCCGTGCTGTACACCTCTATACTGTTTCCGTGCTGTACACCTCTATGCTCTCTCCGTGCTGTACACCTCTATACTGTCCCCGTGCTGTACACCTCTGTACTGTCTCCGTACTGTACACCTCTATACTGTCTCAGTGGTGTACACCTCTATACTGTCTCCGTGCTGTACACCTCTATACTGTCTCCGTGCTGTACACCTCTCTGCTGTCTCCGTGCTGTACACCTCCATACTGTCTCCGTGCTGTACACCTCTATACTGTCTCCGTGCTGTACACCTCCATACTGTCTCCGTGGTGTACATCTCTATACTGTCTCCATACTGTACACCTCTATACTGTCTCCGTGCTGTACACATCAACACTGTCTCCGTGCTGTACACCTCTATACTGTCTCCGTACTGTACACCTCTATACTGGCCCCGTGCTGTACACATCAAGACTGTCCGCGTGCTGTACACCTCTATACTGTCCCCGTGCTGTACACATCAACACTGTCTCCGTGCTGTACACCTCTATACTGTCTCAGTGGTGTACACCTCTATACTGTCTCCGTGCTGTACACCTCTATACTGTCTCCGTGCTGTACACCTCTATACTGTCTCCGTGCTGTTCACCTCTATACTGTTTCCGTACTGTACACCTCTATAGTGTCTCTGTGCTGTACACCTCTATACTGTTTCCGTGCTGTACACCTCTGCTTTCTCCGTGCTGTACACCTCTATACTGTCCCCGTGCTGTACACCTCTATACTGTCTCCGTACTGTACACCTCTATACTGTTTCCGTGCTGTACACCTCTGCTTTCTCCGTGCTGTACACCTCTATACTGTCCCCGTGCTGTACACCTCTATACTGTCTCCGTACTGTACACCTCTATACTGTTTCCGTGCAGTAGACCTCTATACTATCCCCGTGCTGTACACCTCTATGCTGTCTCCGTGCTGTACACCTCTATACCGTCTCCGTGCTCTACACCTCTATACTGTCTCTATACTGTACACCTCTATACTGTCTCTGTGCAGTACACCTCTGTACTGTCTCTGTGCCGTACACCTCTATACTGTCTCCATACTGTAGACATCTATACTGTCTCCGTACTGTACACCTCTATACTGTCTCCGTGCCGTACACTTCTATACTGTCTCCGTGCTGTACACCTCAGTACTGTCTCCGTGCTGTACTCCTCTATACTGTCTCCGTGCTGTACACCTCTATACTGTCTCCATGCTGTACACCTCTATACTGTCTCCGTGCTGTACACCTCTATACTGTCTCCATGCTGTACACCTCTATACTGTCCCCGTGCTGTACACCTCTATACTGTCCCCGTGCTGTACACCTCTATACTGTCTCCGTGCTGTACACATCAACACTGTCTCCGTGCTGTACACCTCTATACTGTCCCTGTGCTGTACACCTCTATACTGTCTCCGTGCTGTACACCTCTATACTGTCTCCGTGCTGTACACCTCTATACTGTCTCCGTACTGTACATCTCTATACTGTCCCCGTGCTGTACACCTCTATACTGTCTCCGTGCTCTACACCTCTATACTGTCTCCGTGCTGTACACCTCTATACTGTCTCCGTGCTCTACACCTCTATACTTTCTCCGTGCTGTACACCTCTATACTGTTTCCGTGCTGTACACCTCTATACTGTCCCCGTGCTGTACACCTCTATACTGTCTCCGTGCTGTACACCTCTTTACTGTCTCGGTGCTGTACACATCAACACTGTCTCCGTGCTGTACACCTCTATACTGTCTCAGTGGTGTACACCTCTATACTGTCTCCGTGCTGTACACCTCTATACTGTCTCCATGCTGTACACCTCTATACTGTCCCCGTGCTGTACACCTCTATACTGTCCCTGTGCTGTACACCTCTATACTGTCTCCGTGCTGTACACCTCTATACTGTCCCCGTGCTGTACACCTCTATACTGTCTCCGTGCTCTACACCTCTATGCTGTCTCCGTGCTGTACACCTCTATACTGTTTCCGTGCTGTACACCTCTATGCTGTCTCCGTGCTGTACACCTCTATACTGTCTCCATGCTGTACACCTCTATACTGTCCCCGTGCTGTACACCTCTATGCTGTCTCCGTGCTGTACACCTCTATACTGTCCCCGTGCTGTACACCTCTATACTGTCTCCGTGCTGTACACCTCTATACTGTCTCCGTGCTCTACACCTCTATGCTGTCTCCGTGCTGTACACCTCTATACTGTTTCCGTGCTGTACACCTCTATACTGTCTCCATGCTGTACACCTCTATACTGTCCCCGTGCTGTACACCTCTGTACTGTCTCTGTGCTGTACACCTCTATACTGTCTCCATACTGTAGACATCTATACTGTCTCCGTACTGTACACCTCTATACTGTCTCCGTGCCGTACACTTCTATACTGTCCCCGTGCCGTACATCTCTGTATTGACTCCGTGCTGTACACCTCTATACTGTCTCCATGCTGTACACCTCTATACTGTTTCCGTGCTGAACACTAATATACTGTCTCCGTGCTGTACACCTCAGTACTGTCTCCATGCTGTACACCTCTATACTGTCTCCGTGCTGTACACCTCTATACTGTCTCCATGCTGTACACCTCTATACTGTCTCCATGCTGTACACCTCTATACTGTCTCAGTGCTGTACACCTCTATACTGTCTCCGTGCTGTACACCTCTATACTGTCTCCATGCTGTACACCTCTATACTGTCTCCATGCTGTACACCTCTATAGTGTCTCCGTGCTGTACTCCTCTATACTGTCTCCGTGCTGTACACCTCTATACTGTCTCCATGCTGTACACCTCTATACTGTCTCCGTGCTGTACCCCTCTATACTGTCTCCGTGCTGTACACCTCTATACTGTCTCCGTGCTGTACACCTCTGTACTGTCTCCGTGCTGTACACCTCTATACTGTCCCCGTGCTGTACACCTCTATACTGTCTCCGTGCTGTACTCCTCTATACTGTCTCCGTGCTGTACACCTCTATACTGTCTCCGTGCTGTACACCTCGTTACTGTCTCCGTGCTGTACTCCTCTATACTGTCTCCGTGCTGTACACCTCTGTACTGTCTCCGTCCTGTACACCTCTATACTGTCTCAGTGGTGTACTCCTCTATACTGTCTCAGTGGTGTACACCTCTATACTGTCTCCGTACTGTACACCTCTATACTGTCTCAGTGGTGTACTCCTCTATACTGTCTCAGTGGTGTACACCTCTATACTGTCTCCATGCTGTACACCTCCATACTGTCTCCGTGCTGTACACCTCTGTACTGTCTCCGTACTGTACACCTCTATAATGTCTCCGTGCTGTACACATCAACACTGTCTCCGTGCTGTACACCTCTATACTGTCTCCGTACTGTACACCTCTATACTGTCCCCGTGCTGTACACATCAACACTGTCCCCGTGCTGTACACCTCTATACTGTCCCCGTGCTGTACACATCAACACTGTCTCCGTGCAGTACACCTCTATACTGTCTCCGTGCTGTACACCTCTATACTGTCTCCATGCGTACACCTCTATACTGTTTCCGTGCTGTACACCTCTATACTGTCCCCGTGCTGTACACCTCTATACTGTCCCCGTGCTGTACACCTCTATACTGTCTCCGTGCTGTACACATCAACACTGTCTCCGTGCTGTACACCTCTATACTGTCCCTGTGCTGTACACCTCTATACTGTCTCCGTGCTGTACACCTCTATACTGTCTCCGTGCTGTACACCTCTATACTGTCTCCGTACTGTACATCTCTATACTGTCCCCGTGCTGTACACCTCTATACTGTCTCCGTGCTCTACACCTCTATACTGTCTCCGTGCTGTACACCTCTATACTGTCTCCGTGCTCTACACCTCTATACTTTCTCCGTGCTGTACACCTCTATACTGTTTCCGTGCTGTACACCTCTATACTGTCCCCGTGCTGTACACCTCTATACTGTCTCCGTGCTGTACACCTCTTTACTGTCTCCGTGCTGTACACATCAACACTGTCTCCGTGCTGTACACCTCTATACTGTCTCAGTGGTGTACACCTCTATACTGTCTCCGTGCTGTACACCTCTATACTGTCTCCATGCTGTACACCTCTATACTGTCCCCGTGCTGTACACCTCTATACTGTCCCTGTGCTGTACACCTCTATACTGTCTCCGTGCTGTACACCTCTATACTGTCCCCGTGCTGTACACCTCTATACTGTCTCCGTGCTCTACACCTCTATGCTGTCTCCGTGCTGTACACCTCTATACTGTTTCCGTGCTGTACACCTCTATGCTGTCTCCGTGCTGTACACCTCTATACTGTCTCCATGCTGTACACCTCTATACTGTCCCCGTGCTGTACACCTCTATGCTGTCTCCGTGCTGTACACCTCTATACTGTCCCCGTGCTGTACACCTGTATACTGTCTCCGTGCTGTACACCTCTATACTGTCTCCGTGCTCTACACCTCTATGCTGTCTCCGTGCTGTACACCTCTATACTGTTTCCGTGCTGTACACCTCTATACTGTCTCCATGCTGTACACCTCTATACTGTCCCCGTGCTGTACACCTCTATGCTGTCTCCGTGCTGTACACCTCTATACTGTCTCCGTGCTGTACACCTCTATACTGTCTCTATACTGTACACCTCTATACTGTCTCTGTGCAGTACACCTCTGTACTGTCTCTGTGCTGTACACCTCTATACTGTCTCCATACTGTAGACATCTATACTGTCTCCGTACTGTACACCTCTATACTGTCTCCGTGCCGTACACTTCTATACTGTCCCCGTGCCGTACATCTCTGTATTGACTCCGTGCTGTACACCTCTATACTGTCTCCGTGCTGTACACCTCTATACTGTTTCCGTGCTGAACACTAATATACTGTCTCCGTGTTGTACACCTCAGTACTGTCTCCGTACTGTACACCTCTATACTGTCCCCGTGCTGTACACCTCTATACTGTCTCCGTGCTGTACACCTCTATACTGTCTCCGTGCTGTACACCTCTGTACTGTCTCCGTCCTGTACACCTCTATACTGTCTCCGTGCTGTACACCTCCATACTGTCTCCGTGCTGTACACCTCCATACTGTCTCCGTGCTGTACACCTCCATACTGTCTCCGTGGTGTACACATCAACACTGTCTCCGTGGTGTACACCTCTATACTGTCTCCGTACTGTACACCTCTATACTGTCCCCGTGCTGTACACATCAACACTGTCCCCGTGCTGTACACCTCTATACTGTCCCCGTGCTGTACACATCAACACTGTCTCCGTGCAGTACACCTCTATACTGTCTCCGTGCTGTACACCTCTATACTGTCTCCATGCGTACACCTCTATACTGTTTCCGTGCTGTACACCTCTATACTGTCCCCGTGCTGTACACCTCTATACTGTCCCCGTGCTGTACACCTCTATACTGTCTCCGTGCTGTACACATCAACACTGTCTCCGTGCTGTACACCTCTATACTGTCCCCGTGCTGTACACCTCTATACTGTCCCCGTGCTGTACACCTCTTTACTGTCTCCGTGCTGTACACATCAACACTGTCTCCGTGCTGTACACCTCTATACTGTCTCAGTGGTGTACACCTCTATACTGTCTCCGTGCTGTACACCTCTATACTGTCTCCATGCTGTACACCTCTATACTGTCCCCGTGCTGTACACCTCTATACTGTCTCCGTGCTGTACACATCAACACTGTCTCCGTGCTGTACACCTCTATACTGTCCCTGTGCTGTACACCTCTATACTGTCTCCGTGCTGTACACCTCTATACTGTCTCCGTGCTGTACACCTCTATACTGTCTCCGTACTGTACATCTCTATACTGTCCCCGTGCTGTACACCTCTATACTGTCTCCGTGCTCTACACCTCTATACTGTCTCCGTGCTGTACACCTCTATACTGTCTCCGTGCTCTACACCTCTATACTTTCTCCGTGCTGTACACCTCTATACTGTTTCCGTGCTGTACACCTCTATACTGTCCCCGTGCTGTACACCTCTATACTGTCTCCGTGCTGTACACCTCTTTACTGTCTCCGTGCTGTACACATCAACACTGTCTCCGTGCTGTACACCTCTATACTGTCTCAGTGGTGTACACCTCTATACTGTCTCCGTGCTGTACACCTCTATACTGTCTCCATGCTGTACACCTCTATACTGTCCCCGTGCTGTACACCTCTATACTGTCCCTGTGCTGTACACCTCTATACTGTCTCCGTGCTGTACACCTCTATACTGTCCCCGTGCTGTACACCTCTATACTGTCTCCGTGCTCTACACCTCTATGCTGTCTCCGTGCTGTACACCTCTATACTGTTTCCGTGCTGTACACCTCTATGCTGTCTCCGTGCTGTACACCTCTATACTGTCTCCGTGCTGTACACCTCTATACTGTCTCCGTGCTGTACACCTCTATACTGTCCCCGTGCTGTACACCTCTATGCTGTCTCCGTGCTGTACACCTCTATACTGTCCCCGTGCTGTACACCTCTATACTGTCTCCGTGCTCTACACCTCTATGCTGTCTCCGTGCTGTACACCTCTATACTGTTTCCGTGCTGTACACCTCTATACTGTCTCCATGCTGAACACCTCTATACTGTCCCCGTGCTGTACACCTCTATGCTGTCTCCGTGCTGTACACCTCTATACTGTCTCCGTGCTGTACACCTCTATACTGTCTCTATACTGTACACCTCTATACTGTCTCTGTGCTGTACACCTCTATACTGTCTCCGTGCTGTTCACCTCTATACTGTCTCCGTGCCGTACACTTCTATACTGTCCTCGTGCTGTACACCTCTATACTGTCTCCGTGCTGTACACCTCTATACTGTCTCCGTGCTGTACACCTCAGTACTGTCTCCGTGCTGTACTCCTCTATACTGTCTCCGTGCTGTACACCTCCATACTGTCTCCGTGCTGTACACCTCCATACTGTCTCCGTGGTGTACATCTCCATACTGTACACCTCTATACTGTCTCCGTGCTGTACACATCAACACTGTCTCCGTGCTGTACACCTCTATACTGTCTCCGTACTGTACACCTCTATACTGTCCCCGTGCTGTACACATCAACACTGTCCCCGTGCTGTACACCTCTATACTGTCCCCGTGCTGTACACATCAACACTGTCTCCGTGCAGTACACCTCTATACTGTCTCCGTGCTGTACACCTCTATACTGTCTCCATGCGTACACCTCTATACTGTTTCCGTGCTGTACACCTCTATACTGTCCCCGTGCTGTACACCTCTATACTGTCCCCGTGCTGTACACCTCTATACTGTCTCCGTGCTGTACACATCAACACTGTCTCCGTGCTGTACACCTCTATACTGTCCCTGTGCTGTACACCTCTATACTGTCTCCGTGCTGTACACCTCTATACTGTCTCCGTGCTGTACACCTCTATACTGTCTCCGTACTGTACATCTCTATACGGTCCCCGTGCTGTACACCTCTATACTGTCTCCGTGCTCTACACCTCTATACTGTCTCCGTGCTGCACACCTCTATACTGTCTCCGTGCTCTACACCTCTATACTTTCTCCGTGCTGTACACATCTATACTGTTTCCGTGCTGTACACCTCTATACTGTCCCCGTGCTGTACACCTCTATACTGTCTCCGTGCTGTACACCTCTTTACTGTCTCCGTGCTGTACACATCAACACTGTCTCCGTGCTGTACACCTCTATACTGTCTCAGTGGTGTACACCTCTATACTGTCTCCGTGCTGTACACCTCTATACTGTCTCCATGCTGTACACCTCTATACTGTCCCCGTGCTGTACACCTCTATACTGTCCCTGTGCTGTACACCTCTATACTGTCTCCGTGCTGTACACCTCTATACTGTCCCCGTGCTGTACACCTCTATACTGTCCCCGTGCCGTACACCTCTATACTGTCTCAGTGCTGTACACCTCTGTACTGTCTCCGTGCTCTACACCTCTATACTGTCTCCGTGCTGTATACATCAACACTGTCTCCGTGCCGTACACCTCTATACTGTCTCCGTGCTGTACACCTCTATACTGTCCCCGTGCTGCACCCCTCTATACTGTCTCCGTGCCGTACACCTCTATACTGTCTCCGTGCTGTACACCTCTATACTGTCCCCGTGCTGTACACCTCTATACTGTCTCCGTGCTGTACACCTCTTTACTGTCTCCGTGCTCTACACCTCTATACTGTCTCCGTGCCGTACACCTCTATACTGTCTCCGTGCTGTACACCTCTATACTGTCTCCGTGTTCGACACCTCTATACTGTCCCCGTGCTGTACACCTCTATACTGTCTCCGTGCTGTACACCTCTATACTGTCTCCGTGCTGTACACCTCTATACTGTCTCCGTGTTCGACACCTCTATACTGTCCCCGTGCTGTACACCTCTATACTGTCCCCGTGCTGTACCTCTATACTGTCTCCGTGCTGTACACCTCTATATTGTCTCCATATTGTACACCTCTATACTGTCTCCGTGCTGTACACATCAACACTGTCTCCGTGCTGTACACCTCTATACTGTCTCCGTGCTGTACACCTCTATACTGTCTCCGTGCTCTACACCTCTATACTGTCTCCGTGCTGTACACCTCTATACTGTCTCCATGCTGTACACCTCTATACTGTCCCCGTGCTGTACACCTCTATACTGTCTCCATGCTGTACACCTCTATACTGTCCCCGTGCTGTACACCTCTATACTGTCTCCATACTGTACACCTCTATACTGTCTCCGTGCTCTACACCTCTATACTGTCTCCATGCTGTACACCTCTATACTGTCCCCGTGCTGTACACCTCTATACTGTCTCCGTGCTGTACACCTCTATACTGTCTCCATACTGTGCACCTCTATACTGTCTCAGTTGTGTGCACCTCTATACTGTCTCCGTGCTGTACACCTCTGTACTGTCTCCGTGCTGTACACCTCTGTACTGTCTCCGTGCTGTACACCTCTATGCTGTCTCCGTGCTGTACACCTCTATACTGTCTCCGTGCTGTACACCTCTATACTGTCTCCGTGCTGTACACCTCCATACTGTCTCCGTGCTGTACACCTCTATACTGTCTCCGTGCTGTACACCTCCATACTGTCTCCGTGGTGTACATCTCTATACTGTCTCCATACTGTACACCTCTATACTGTCTCCGTGCTGTACACATCAACACGGTCTCCGTGCTGTACACCTCTATACTGTCCCCGTGCTGTACACATCAACACTGTCCCCGTGTTGTACACCTCTATACTGTCCCCGTGCTGTACACATCAACACTGTCTCCGTGCTGTACACCTCTATACTGTCTCAGTGGTGTACACCTCTATACTGTCTCCGTGCTGTACACCTCTATACTGTCTCCATGCTGTACACCTCTATACTGTCTCCGTGGTGTACACCTCTATACTGTCTCCGTGCTGTACACCTCTATACTGTCTCAGTGCTGTACACCTCTATACATCTCCGTGCTGTACACCTCTATACTGTCCCCGTGCTGTACACCTCTATACTGTCTCCGTGCTCTACACCTCTATACTGTCTCCGTGCTGTACACCACTATACTGTCCCCGTGCTCTACACCTCTATACTCTCCCCGTGCTGTACACCTCTATACTCTCCCCGTGCTCTACACCTCTATACTGTCCCCGTGCTGTACACCTCTATACTGTCCCCGTGCTGTACACCTCTATACTGTCTCCGTACTGTACACCTCTATACTGTCTCCGTGCCGTACACATCAACACTGTCCCCGTGCTGTACACCTCTATACTGTCTCCGTGCTCTACACCTCTATACTGTCCCCGTGCTGTACACACTGTCTACGTGCTCGACACCTCTATACTGTCCCCGTGGTGTACACCTCTATACTGTCTCCGTGCTCTACACCTCTATACTGTATCCGTGCTGTACACCTCTATACTGTCCCCGTGCTGTACACCTCTATACTGTCTCCGTATTGTACACCTCTATACTGTCCCCGTGCTGTACACCTCTATACTGTCTCCGTACTGTACACATCTATACTGTCCCCGTGCTCGACACCTCTATACTGTCTCCGTGCTGTACACCTCTATACTGTCCCCGTGCTGTACACCTCTATACTGTCTCCGTGCTGTACACCTCTATACTGTCTCCGTGCTGTACACATCAACACTGTCTCCGTGCTGTACACCTCTATACTGTCTCCGTGCTGTACACCTCTATACTGTCTCCGTGCTCTACACCTCTGTACTGTCTCCGTGCTGTACACCTCTATACTGTCCCCGTGCTGTACACATCAACACTGTCCCCGTGCTGTACACCTCTATACTGTCTCCGTGCTGTACACCTCTATACTGTCTCTGTGCTGTACACTTCTATGCTGTCTCCATGCTGTACACCTCTATACTGTCTCCGTGCTGTACACTTCTATGCTGTCTCCGTGCTGTACACCTCTATACTGTCCCCGTGCTGTACACATCTATACTGTCTACGTGCCGTACACCTCTATACTGTCTCAGTGTTGTACACCTCTATACTGTCTCCGTGCTGTACACCTCTATACTGTTTCCGTGCTGTACACCTCTATACTGTCTCCGTGCTGTACACCTCTGTACTATCCCCGTGCTGTACACCTCTATACTGTCTCCGTGCTGTGCACCTCTATACTGTCCCCGTGCTGTACACCTCTATACTGTCCCCGTGCTGGACACCTCTATACTGTCTCCGTGCTGTACACCTGTATGCTGTCTCCGTGCTGTACACCTCTATACTGTCTCTGTGCTGTACACCTCTATACTGTCTCCATACTGTAGACATCTATACTGTCTCCATACTGTACACCTCTATACTGTCTCCGTGCCGTACACTTCTATACTGTCCCCGTGCCGTACACCTCTGTACTGTCTCCGTGCTGTACACCTCTATACTGTCTCCGTGCTGTACACCTCTGTACTATCCCCGTGCTGTACACCTCTATACTGTCTCCGTGCTGTACACCTCTATACTGTCTCCGTGCTGTACACCTCTATACTGTCTCCGTGCTGTACACCTCTATACTGTCTCCGTGCTGTACACCTCTGTACTGTCTCCGTAATGTGCACCTCTATACTGTCTCAGTGGTGTACACCTCTATACTGTCTCCGTGCTGTACACCTCTATACTGTCTCAGTGGTGTACACCTCTATACTGTCTCCGTGCTGTACACCTCTATACTGTCTCCATGCTGTACACCTCTATACTGTCTCCATGCTGTACACCTCTATGCTGTCTCCGTGCTGTACACCTCCATACTGTCTCCGTGCTGTACACCTCTATACTGTCTCCGTGCTGTACACCTCTGTACTGTCTCCGTGCTGTACACCTCTATACTGTCTCCGTGCTGTACACCTCTATGCTGTCTCCGTGCTGTACACCTCCATACTGTCTCCGTGCTGTACACCTCTATACTGTCTCCGTGCTGTACACCTCCATACTGTCTCCGTGGTGTACATCTCTATACTGTCTCCATACTGTACACCTCTATACTGTCTCCGTGCTGTACACATCAACACTGTCTCCGTGCTGTACACCTCTATACTGTCTCCGTGCTGTACACCTCTATACTGTCCCCGTGCTGTACACATCAACACTGTCCCCGTGCTGTACACCTCTATACTGTCCCCGTGCTGTATACATCAACACTGTCTCCGTGCTCTACACCTCTATACTGTCTCCGTGCTGTACACCTCTATACAGTCCCCGTGCTGTACACCTCTATACTGTCTCCGTGCTGTACACCTCTATACTGTCTCCGTGGTGTACACCTCTATACTGTCTCCGTGCTGTACACCTCTATACTGTCTCCATGCTGTACACCTCTATACTGTTTCCGTGCTGTACACCTCTATACTGTCCCCGTGCTGTACACCTCTATACTGTCCCCGTGCTGTACACCTCTATACTGTCTCCATGCTGTACACCTCTATACTGTTTCCGTGCTGTACACCTCTATACTGTCCCCGTGCTGTACACCTCTATACTGTCCTCGTGCTGTACACCTCTATACTGTCTCCATGCTGTACACCTCTATACTGTCTCCGTGCTCTACACCTCTATACTGTTTCCGTGCTGTACACCTCTATACTGTCTCCGTGCTCTACACCTCTATACTGTCTCCATGCTGTACACCTCTATACTGTCCCCGTGCTGTACACCTCTATACTGTCTCCATACTGTACACCTCTATACTGTCTCCATGCTGTACACATCAACACTGTCCCCGTGCTGTACACCTCTATACTGTCTCCATACTGTACACCTCTATACTGTCCCCGTGCTGTACACATCAACACTGTCTCCGTGCTGTACACCTCTATACTGTCTCCGTGCTGTACACCTCTATACTGTCTCCATACTGTACACCTCTATACTGTCCCCGTGCTGTACACATCAACACTGTCCCCGTGCTGTACACCTCTATACTGTCTCCATACTGTACACCTCTATACTGTCCCCGTGCTGTACACATCAACACTGTCTCCGTGCTGTACACCTCTATACTGTCTCAGTGCTGTACACCTCTATACTGTCTCCATGCTGTACACCTCTATACTGTCTCCGTGCTGTACACCTCTATACTGTCTCCGTGCTGTACACCTCTATACTGTCTCCGTGCTGTACACCTCTATACTGTCTCCGTGCTGTACACCTCTATACTGTCTCCGTGCTGTACACCTCTATACTGTCCCCGTGCTGTACACCTCAATACTGTTTCCGTGCTGTACACCTCTATCCTGTCTCCGTGCTGTACACCTCTATCCTGTCTCCGTGCTGTACACCTCTATCCTGTCTCCGTGCTGTACACCTCTATCCTGTCTCCGTGCTGTACACCTCTATACTGTCTCCGTGCTGTACACCTCTATACTGTCCCCGTGCTGTACACCTCAATACTGTTTCCGTGCTGTACACCTCTATCCTGTCTCCGTGCTGTACACCTCTATCCTGTCTCCGTGCTGTACACCTCTATACTGTCTCCGTGCTGTACACCTCTATACTGTTTCCGTGCTGTACACCTCTATACTGTCCCCGTGCTGTACACCTCTATACTGTCTCCGTGCTGTACACCTCTATCCTCTCTCCGTGCTGTACACCTCTATACTGTCTCCGTGCTGTACACCTCTGTACTGTCTCCGTGCTGTACACCTCTATACTGTCTCCGTGCTGTACACCTCTATGCTGTCTCCGTGCTGTACACCTCTATACTGTCTCCGTGCTGTACACCTCTATACTGTCTCCGTGCTGTACACCTCTATACTGTCTCCGTGCTGTACACCTCTATACTGTCCCCGTGCTGTACACCTCTATACTGTCCCCGTGCTGTACACCTCTATACTGTCTCCGTGCTGTACACTTCTGTACTGTCTCCGTGCTGTACACCTCAATACTGTCTCCGTGCTGTACACCTCTATGCTGTCTCCGTGCTGTACACCTCTATACTGTCTCAGTTGTGTACACCTCTATACTGTCTCAGTGGTGTACACCTCTATACTGTCTCCGTGCTGTACACCTCTATACTGTCTCCGTGCTGTACACCTCTGTACTGTCTCCGTGCTGTACACCTCTATACTGTCTCCGTGCTGTACACCTCAATACTGTCTCCGTGCTGTACACCTCCATACTGTCTCCGTGCTGTACACCTCTATACTGTCTCAGTTGTGTACACCTCTATACTGTCTCAGTGGTGTACACCTCTATACTGTCTCCGTGCTGTACACCTCTATACTGTCTCCGTGCTGTACACCTCTGTACTGTCTCCGTGCTGTACACCTCTATACTGTCTCCGTGCTGTACACCTCTATACTGTCTCCGTGCTGTACACCTCTATGCTGTCTCCGTGCTGTACACCTCCATACTGTCTCCGTGCTGTACACCTCTATACTGTCTCCGTGCTGTACACCTCTATACTGTCTCCGTGCTGTACACATCAACACGGTGTCCGTGCTGTACACCTCTATACTGTCTCCGTACTGTACACCTCTATACTGTCCCCGTGCTGTACACATCAACACTGTCCCCGTGTTGTACACCTCTATACTGTCCCCGTGCTGTACACATCAACACTGTCTCTGTGCTGTACACCTCTATACTGTCTCAGTGGTGTACACCTCTATACTGTCTCCGTGCTGTACACCTCTATACTGTCCCCGTGCTGTACACATCAACACTGTCCCCGTGTTGTACACCTCTATACTGTCCCCGTGCTGTACACATCAACACTGTCTCTGTGCTGTACACCTCTATACTGTCTCAGTTGTGTACACCTCTATACTGTCTCAGTGGTGTACACCTCCATACTGTCTCCGTGGTGTACATCTCTATCCTGTCTCCATACTGTACACCTCTATACTGTCTCCGTGCTGTACACATCAACACGGTGTCCGTGCTGTACACCTCTATACTGTCTCCGTACTGTACACCTCTATACTGTCCCCGTGCTGTACACATCAACACTGTCCCCGTGTTGTACACCTCTATACTGTCCCCGTGCTGTACACATCAACACTGTCTCTGTGCTGTACACCTCTATACTGTCTCAGTGGTGTACACCTCTATACTGTCTCCGTGCTGTACACCTCTATACTGTCTCCATGCTGTACACCTCTATACTGTCTCAGTGCTGTACACCTCTATACATCTCCGTGCTGTACACCTCTGTACTGTCCCCGTGCTGTACACCTCTATACTGTCTCCGTGCTGTACACCTCTATACTGTCTCAGTGCTGTACACCTCTATACATCTCCGTGCTGTACACCTCTATACTGTCCCCGTGCTGTACACCTCTATACTGTCTCCGTGCTCTACACCTCTATACTGTCTCCGTGCTGTACACCACTATACTGTCCCCGTGCTCTACACCTCTATACTCTCCCCGTGCTCTACACCTCTATACTGTCTCCGTGCTCTACACCTCTATACTGTCCCCGTGCTGTACACCTCTATACTGTCCCCGTGCTGTACACCTCTATACTGTCTCCGTACTGTACACCTCTATACTGTCTCCGTGCCGTACACATCAACACTGTCTCCGTGCTGTACACCTCTATACTGTCTCAGTACTGTACACCTCTATACTGTCTCAGTACTGTACACCTCTATACTGTCCCCGTGCAGTACACCTCTATACTGTCTCCGTGCTCTACACCTCTATACTGTCCCCGTGCAGTACACCTCTATACTGTCTCCGTGCTCTACACCTCTATACTGTCCCCGTGCTGTACACCTCTATACTGTCTCAGTACTGTACACCTCTATACTGTCTCAGTACTGTACACCTCTATACTGTCCCCGTGCAGTACACCTCTATACTGTCTCCGTGCTCTACACCTCTATACTGTCCCCGTGCTGTACACACTGTCTACGTGCTCGACACCTCTATACTGTCTCCGTGCTGTACACCTCTATACTGTCTCCGTGCTCTACACCTCTATACTGTCTCCGTGCTGTACACCTCTATACTGTCCCCGTGCTGTACACCTCTATCCTGTCTCCGTACTGTACACCTCTATACTGTCCCCGTGCTGTACACCTCTATACTGTCTCCGTACTGTACACATCTATGCTCTCTCCGTGCTCTACACCTCTATACTGTCTCCGTGCTCGACACCTCTATACTGTCTCCGTGCTGTACACCTCTATACTGTCCCCGTGCTGTACACCTCTATACTGTCTCCGTGCTGTACACCTCTATACTGTCTCCGTGCTGTACACCTCTATACTATCTCCGTGCTGTACACATCAACACTGTCTCCGTGCTGTACACCTCTATACTGTCTCCGTGCTGTACACGTCTATACTGTCTCTGTGCTGTACACCTCTATACTGTCTCCGTGGTGTACATCTCTATACTGTCTCCATACTGTACACCTCTATACTGTCTCCGTGCTGTACACATCAACACGGTGTCCGTGCTGTACACCTCTATACTGTCTCCGTACTGTACACCTCTATACTGTCCCCGTGCTGTACACATCAACACTGTCCCCGTGTTGTACACCTCTATACTGTCCCCGTGCTGTACACATCAACACTGTCTCTGTGCTGTACACCTCTATACTGTCTCAGTGGTGTACACCTCTATACTGTCTCCGTGCTGTACACCTCTATACTGTCTCCATGCTGTACACCTCTATACTGTCTCCGTGCTGTACACCTCTATACTGTCTCAGTGCTGTACACCTCTATACATCTCCGTGCTGTACACCTCTATACTGTCCCCGTGCTGTACACCTCTATACTGTCTCCGTGCTCTACACCTCTATACTGTCTCCGTGCTGTACACCACTATACTGTCCCCGTGCTCTACACCTCTATACTCTCCCCGTGCTCTACACCTCTATACTGTCTCCGTGCTCTACACCTCTATACTGTCCCCGTGCTGTACACCTCTATACTGTCCCCGTGCTGTACACCTCTATACTGTCTCCGTACTGTACACCTCTATACTGTCTCCGTGCCGTACACATCAACACTGTCTCCGTGCTGTACACCTCTATACTGTCTCAGTACTGTACACCTCTATACTGTCTCAGCACTGTACACCTCTATACTGTCCCCGTGCAGTACACCTCTATACTGTCTCCGTGCTCTACACCTCTATACTGTCCCCGTGCTGTACACACTGTCTACGTGCTCGACACCTCTATACTGTCTCCGTGCTGTACACCTCTATACTGTCTCCGTGCTCTACACCTCTATACTGTCTCCGTGCTGTACACCTCTATACTGTCCCCGTGCTGTACACCTCTATCCTGTCTCCGTACTGTACACCTCTATACTGTCCCCGTGCTGTACACCTCTATACTGTCTCCGTACTGTACACATCTATGCTCTCTCCGTGCTCTACACCTCTATACTGTCTCCGTGCTCGACACCTCTATACTGTCTCCGTGCTGTACACCTCTATACTGTCCCCGTGCTGTACACCTCTATACTGTCTCCGTGCTGTACACCTCTATACTGTCTCCGTGCTGTACACCTCTATACTATCTCCGTGCTGTACACATCAACACTGTCTCCGTGCTGTACACCTCTATACTGTCTCCGTGCTGTACACGTCTATACTGTCTCCGTGCTCTACACCTCTATACTGTCTCCGTGCTGTACACCTCTATACTGTCCCCGTGCTGTACACATCAACACTGTCCCCGTGCTGTACACCTCTATACTGTCTCCGTGCTGTACACCTCTATACTGTCTCCGTGCTGTACACCTCTATACTGTCCCCGTGCTGTACACATCTATACTGTCTACGTGCCGTACACCTCTATACTGTCTCAGTGTTGTACACCTCTATACTGTCTCCGTGCTGTACACCTCTATACTGTTTCCGTGCTGTACACCACTATACTGTCTCCGTGCTGTACACCTCTGTACTATCCCCGTGCTGTACACCTCTATACTGTCTCCGTGCTGTACACCTCTATACTGTCTCCGTGCTGTACACCTCTATACTGTCTCCGTGCTGTACACCTCCATACTGTTTCCGTGCTGAACACTAATATACTGTCTCCGTGCTGTACACCTCTATACTGTCTCCGTGCCGTACACTTCTATACTGTCCCCGTGCCGTACACCTCTGTACTATCCCCGTGCTGTACACCTCTATACTGTCTCCGTGCTGTACACCTCTATACTGTCTCCGTGCTGTACACCTCTATACTGTCTCCGTGCTGAACACTAATATACTGTCTCGGTGCTGTACACCTCTATACTGTCTCCGTGCTGGACACCTCTATACTGTCTCCGTGCTGTACACCTCTATACTGTCTCCATGCTGTACACCTCTATACTGTCCCCGTGCTGTACACCTCTGTACTGTTTCCGTGCTGTACACCTGTATGCTCTCTCCGTGCTGTACACCTCTATACTGTCTCTGTGCTGTACACCTCTATACTGTCTCCGTGCTGTACACCTCTATACTGTCTCCGTGCTGTACTCCTCTATACTGTCTCCGTGCTGTACACCTCTATACTGTCTCCGTGCTGTACACCTCTATACTGTCTCCGTGCTGTACACCTCTATGCTGTCTCCGTGCTGTACACCTCCATACTGTCTCCGTGGTGTACACCTCTATACTGTCTCCGTGCTGTACACCTCTATGCTGTCTCCGTGCTGTACACCTCCATACTGTCCCCGTGCTGTACACCTCTATACTGTCTCCGTGCTGTACACATCAACACTGTCTCCGTGCTGTACACCTCTATACTGTCTCCGTACTGTACACCTCTATACTGTCCCCGTGCTGTACACATCAACACTGTCCCCGTGCTGTACACCTCTATACTGTCCCCGTGCTGTATACATCAACACTGTCTCCGTGCTCTACACCTCTATACTGTCTCCGTGCTGTACACCTCTATACAGTCCCCGTGCTGTACACCTCTATACTGTCTCCGTGCTGTACACCTCTATACTGTCTCCGTGGTGTACACCTCTATACTGTCTCCGTGCTGTACACCTCTATACTGTCTCCATGCTGTACACCTCTATACTGTCCCCGTGCTGTACACCTCTATACTGTCCCCGTGCTGTACACCTCTATACTGTCCCTGTGCTGTACACCTCTATACTGTCTCCGTGCTCTACACCTCTATACTGTCTCCGTGCTGTACACCTCTATGCTGTCTCCGTGCTGTACACCTCTATACTGTCTCCGCATTGTACATCTCTATACTGTCCCCGTGCTGTACACCTCTATACTGTTTCCGTGCTGTACACCTCTATACTGTCCCCGTGCTGTACACCTCTATACAGTCCCTGTGCTGTACACCTCTATACTGTCTCCGTGCTGTACACCTCTATACTGTCCCCGTGCTGTACACCTCTATACTGTCTCCGTGCTCTACACCTCTATACAGTCTCCGTGCTGTACACCTCTATACTGTCTCCGTGCTGTACACCTCTATACTGTCCCCGTGCTGTACACCTCTATACTGTCCCAGTGCTGTACACCTCTATACTGTCTCCGTGCTGTACACCTCTATACTGTCCCCGTGCTGTACCTCTGTACTGTCTCCGTGCTGTACACCTCTATACTGTCTCCGTGCTGTACACCTCTATACTGTCTCCGTGCTGTACACCTCTATACTGTCTCCATGCTGTACACCTCTATACTGTCTCCGTGCTGTACACCTCTATACTGTCTCCATACTGTACACCTCTATACTGTCTCCGTGCTGTACACCTCTATACTGTCCCCGTGCTGTACACCTCTATACTGTCTCCGTGCTCTACACCTCTATACTGTCCCCGTGCTGTACACCTCTATACTGTCTCCATACTGTACACCTCTATACTGTCTCCGTGCTCTACACCTCTATACTGTCCCCGTGCTGTACACCTCTATACTGTCCCCGTGCTGTACACCTCTATACTGTCTCCGTGCTGTCCACCTCTATACTGTCTCCGTGCTGTACACCTCTATACTGTCCCCGTGCTGTCCACCTCTATACTGTCTCCGTGCTGTCCACCTCTATACTGTCTCCGTGCTGTACACCTCTATACTGTCTCCGTGCTGTCCACCTCTATACTGTCTCCGTGCTGTCCACCTCTATACTGTCTCCGTGCTGTCCACCTCTATACTGTCCCCGTGCTGTACACCTCTATACTGTCCCCGTGCTGTACACCTCTATACTGTCTCCGTGCTCTACACCTCTATACTGTCTCCGTGCTGTACACCTCTATACTGTCTCCGTGCTGTACACCTCTATACTGTCCCCGTGCTGTACACCTCTATACTGTCTCCGTGCTGTCCACCTCTATACTGTCTCCGTGCTCTACACCTCTATACTGTCTCCGTGCTGTCCACCTCTATACTGTCTCCGTGCTGTACACCTCTATACTGTCTCCGTGCTGTACACCTCTGTACTGTCTCCGTGCTGTACACCTCTATACTGTCTCCGTGCTGTACACATCAACACTGTCTCCGTGCTGTACACCTCTATACTATCCCCGTGCTGTACACCTCTATACTGTCTCCGTGCTCTACACCTCTATACTGTCTCCGTGCTCTACACCTCTATACTGTCTCCGTGCTGTCCACCTCTATACTGTCTCCGTGCTGTACACCTCTATGCTGTCTCCGTGCTGTCCACCTCTATACTGTCTCCGTGCTGTACACCTCTATACTGTCTCCGTGCTGTACACCTCTGTACTGTCTCCGTGCTGTACACCTCTATACTGTCTCCGTGCTCTACACCTCTATACTGTCTCCGTGCTGTACACCTCTATACTGTCTCCGTGCTGGACACCTCTATACTGTCTCCGTGCTGTACACCTCGATACTGTCTCCGTGCTGTACACCTCTATACTGTCTCCGTGCTGTACACCTCTATACTGTCTCCGTGCTGTACACCTCTGTACTGTCTCCGTGCTGTACACCTCTATACTGTCTCCGTGCTGTACACCTCTATACTGTTTCCGTGCTGTATACCTCTATACTGTCTCCGTGCTGTACACTAATTTACTGTCTCCGTGCTGTACACCTCTATACTGTCTCCGTGCTGTACACCTCTATACTGTTTCCGTGCTGTACACTTCAATACTGTTTCCGTGCTGTACACCTCTATACTGTCTCTGTGCAGTACACCTCTATACTGTCTCTATACTGTACACCTCTATGATGTCTCCGTGCTGTACATCTCTACACTGTCTCCGTGCTGTACATCTCTATACTGTCTCTATATTGTACACCTCTATACTGTCTCTGTGCAGTACACCTCTATACTGTCTCTATAATGTACACCTCTATACTGTCTCCGTGCTCTACACCTCTATACTGTCACCGTGCTCTACACCTCTATACTGTCTCCGTGCTGTACACCTCTATACTGTCTCCGTGCTCTACACCTCTATACTGTCTCCGTGCTGTACACCTCTATACTGTCTCCGTGCTGTACACCTCTATACTGTCTCCGTGCTGTACACATCAACACTGTCTCCGTGCTGTACACCTCTATACTGTCTCCGTACTGTACACCTCTATACTGTCTCCGTGCTGTACACCTCTATACTGTCTCCGTGCTCTACACCTCTATACTGTCTCCGTGCTGTACACCTCTATACTGTCCCCGTGCTGTACACCTCTATACTGTCTCCGTGCTCTACACCTCTATACTGTCTCCGTGCTGTACACCTCTATACTGTCTCCATACTGTACACCTCTATACTGTCTCCGTGCTGTACACATCAACACTGTCTCCGTACTGTACACCTCTATACTGTCTCCGTGCTGTACACCTCTATACTGTCCCCGTGCTCTACACCTCTATACTGTCTCCGTGCTCTACACCTCTATCCTGTCTCCGTGCTGTACACCTCTATACTGTCCCCGTGCTGTACACCTCTATACTGTCCCCGTGCTGTACACCTCTATCCTGTCTCCGTGCTGTACACCTCTATACTGTCCCCGTGCTCTACACCTCTATACTGTCCCCGTGCTCTACACCTCTATACTGTCTCCGTGCTGTACACCTCTATACTGTCCCCGTGCTGTACACCTCTATACTGTCCCCGTGCTGTACACCTCTATCCTGTCTCCGTGCTGTACACCTCTATACTGTCCCCGTGCTCTACACCTCTATACTGTCCCCGTGCTCTACACCTCTATACTGTCTCCGTGCTGTACACCTCTATACTGTCCCCGTGCTGTACACCTCTATACTGTCCCCGTGCTCTACACCTCTATACTGTCTCCGTGCTCTACACCTCTATACTGTCCCCGTGCTGTACACCTCTATACTGTCCCCGTGCTCTACACCTCTATACTGTCCCCGTGCTCTACACCTCTATACTGTCTCCGTGCTGTACACCTCTATACTGTCTCCGTGCTCTACACCTCTATACTGTCTCCGTGCTGTACACCTCTACACTGTCGCCGTACTGTACACCTCTATACTGTCCCCGTGCTGTACACCTCTATACTGTCCCCGTGCTGTACACATCAACACTGTCTCCGTGCTGTACACCTCTATACTGTCTCAGTGCTGTACACCTCTATACTGTCTCCGTGCTCTACACCTCTATACTGTCCCCGTGCTGTACACATCAACACTGTCTCCGTGCTGTACACCTCTATACTGTCCCCGTGCTGTACACCTCTATACTGTCCCCGTGCTGTACACCTCTATACTGTCCCTGTGCTGTACACCTCTATACTGTCCCCGTGCTGTACACATCAACACTGTCTCCGTGCTGTACACCTCTATACTGTCTCAGTGCTGTACACCTCTATACAGTCTCCGTGCTCTACACCTCTATACTGTCCCCGTGCAGTACACATCAACACTGTCTCCGTGCTCTACACCTCTATACTGTCTCAGTGCTGTACACCTCTATACTGTCTCCGTGCTGTACAACTCTATACTGTCCCCATGCTGGACACCTCTATACTGTCCCCGTGCTGTACACCTCTATACTGTCTCCGTGCTGTACACCTCTATACTGTCCCCGTGCTGTACACCTCTATACTGTCTCCGTGCTGTACACCTCTATACTGTTTCCGTGCTGTACACCACTATACTGTCTCCGTGCTGTACACCTCTGTACTATCCCCGTGCTGTACACCTCTATACTGTCTCCGTGCTGTACACCTCTGTACTATCCCCGTGCTGTACACCTCTATACTGTCTCCGTGCTGTACACCTCTATACTGTCTCCGTGCTGTACACCTCTATACTGTCTCCGTGCTGTACACCTCTATACTGTCTCCGTGCTGTACACCTCCATACTGTTTCCGTGCTGAACACTAATATACTGTCTCCGTGCTGTACACCTCTATACTGTCTCCGTGCCGTACACTTCTATACTGTCCCCGTGCCGTACACCTCTGTACTATCCCCGTGCTGTACACCTCTATACTGTCTCCGTGCTGTACACCTCTATACTGTCTCCGTGCTGTACACCTCTATACTGTCTCCGTGCTGAACACTAATATACTGTCTCGGTGCTGTACACCTCTATACTGTCTCCGTGCTGGACACCTCTATACTGTCTCCGTGCTGTACACCTCTATACTGTCTCCATGCTGTACACCTCTATACTGTCCCCGTGCTGTACACCTCTGTACTGTTTCCGTGCTGTACACCTGTATGCTCTCTCCGTGCTGTACACCTCTATACTGTCTCTGTGCTGTACACCTCTATGCTGTCTCCGTGCTGTACACCTCCATACTGTCTCCGTGGTGTACACCTCTATACTGTCTCCGTGCTGTACACCTCTATACTGTCTCCGTGCTGTACTCCTCTATACTGTCTCCGTGCTGTACTCCTCTATACTGTCTCCGTGCTGTACACCTCTATACTGTCTCCGTGCTGTACACCTCTATGCTGTCTCCGTGCTGTACACCTCCATACTGTCTCCGTGGTGTACACCTCTATACTGTCTCCGTGCTGTACACCTCTATGCTGTCTCCGTGCTGTACACCTCCATACTGTCCCCGTGCTGTACACCTCTATACTGTCTCCGTGCTGTACACATCAACACTGTCTCCGTGCTGTACACCTCTATACTGTCTCCGTACTGTACACCTCTATACTGTCCCCGTGCTGTACACATCAACACTGTCCCCGTGCTGTACACCTCTATACTGTCCCCGTGCTGTATACATCAACACTGTCTCCGTGCTCTACACCTCTATACTGTCTCCGTGCTGTACACCTCTATACAGTCCCCGTGCTGTACACCTCTATACTGTCTCCGTGCTGTACACCTCTATACTGTCTCCGTGGTGTACACCTCTATACTGTCTCCGTGCTGTACACCTCTATACTGTCTCCATGCTGTACACCTCTATACTGTCCCCGTGCTGTACACCTCTATACTGTCCCCGTGCTGTACACCTCTATACTGTCCCTGTGCTGTACACCTCTATACTGTCTCCGTGCTCTACACCTCTATACTGTCTCCGTGCTGTACACCTCTATGCTGTCTCCGTGCTGTACACCTCTATACTGTCTCCGCATTGTACATCTCTATACTGTCCCCGTGCTGTACACCTCTATACTGTTTCCGTGCTGTACACCTCTATACTGTCCCCGTGCTGTACACCTCTATACTGTCCCTGTGCTGTACACCTCTATACTGTCTCCGTGCTGTACACCTCTATACTGTCCCCGTGCTGTACACCTCTATACTGTCTCCGTGCTCTACACCTCTATACAGTCTCCGTGCTGTACACCTCTATACTGTCTCCGTGCTGTACACCTCTATACTGTCCCCGTGCTGTACCTCTGTACTGTCTCCGTGCTGTACACCTCTATACTGTCTCCGTGCTGTACACCTCTATACTGTCTCCGTGCTCTACACCTCTATACTGTCTCCATGCTGTACACCTCTATACTGTCTCCGTGCTGTACACCTCTATACTGTCTCCATACTGTACACCTCTATACTGTCTCCGTGCTGTACACCTCTATACTGTCCCCGTGCTGTACACCTCTATACTGTCTCCGTGCTCTACACCTCTATACTGTCCCCGTGCTGTACACCTCTATACTGTCTCCATACTGTACACCTCTATACTGTCTCCGTGCTCTACACCTCTATACTGTCCCCGTGCTGTACACCTCTATACTGTCCCCGTGCTGTACACCTCTATACTGTCTCCGTGCTGTCCACCTCTATACTGTCTCCGTGCTGTACACCTCTATACTGTCCCCGTGCTGTCCACCTCTATACTGTCTCCGTGCTGTACACCTCTATACTGTCCCCGTGCTGTACACCTCTATACTGTCCCCGTGCTGTACACCTCTATACTGTCTCCGTGCTGTACACCTCTATACTGTCTCCGTGCTGTCCACCTCTATACTGTCTCCGTGCTGTACACCTCTATACTGTCTCCGTGCTGTCCACCTCTATACTGTCTCCGTGCTGTCCACCTCTATACTGTCTCCGTGCTGTCCACCTCTATACTGTCCCCGTGCTGTACACCTCTATACTGTCCCCGTGCTGTACACCTCTATACTGTCTCCGTGCTCTACACCTCTATACTGTCTCCGTGCTGTCCACCTCTATACTGTCTCCGTGCTCTACACCTCTATACTGTCTCCGTGCTGTCCACCTCTATACTGTCTCCGTGCTGTACACCTCTATACTGTCTCCGTGCTGTACACCTCTGTACTGTCTCCGTGCTGTACACCTCTATACTGTCTCCGTGCTGTCCACCTCTATACTGTCTCCGTGCTGTACACCTCTATACTGTCTCCGTGCTGTACACCTCTGTACTGTCTCCGTGCTGTACACCTCTATACTGTCTCCGTGCTGTACACCTCTATACTGTCTCCGTGCTGTACACATCAACACTGTCTCCGTGCTGTACACCTCTATACTATCCCCGTGCTGTACACCTCTATACTGTCTCCGTGCTCTACACCTCTATACTGTCTCCGTGCTCTACACCTCTATACTGTCTCCGTGCTGTCCACCTCTATACTGTCTCCGTGCTGTACACCTCTGTACTGTCTCCGTGCTGTACACCTCTATACTGTCTCCGTGCTCTACACCTCTATACTGTCTCCGTGCTGTACACCTCGATACTGTCTCCGTGCTGTACACCTCTATACTGTTTCCGTGCTGTATACCTCTATACTGTCTCCGTGCTGTACACTAATTTACTGTCTCCGTGCTGTACACCTCTATACTGTCTCCGTGCTGTACACCTCTATACTGTTTCCGTGCTGTACACTTCAATACTGTTTCCGTGCTGTACACCTCTATACTGTCTCCGTGCTGTACACCTCTATACTGTCTCTGTGCAGTACACCTCTATACTGTCTCTATACTGTACACCTCTATGATGTCTCCGTGCTGTACATCTCTACACTGTCTCCGTGCTGTACATCTCTATACTGTCTCTATATTGTACACCTCTATACTGTCTCTGTGCAGTACACCTCTATACTGTCTCTATAATGTACACCTCTATACTGTCTCCGTGCTCTACACCTCTATACTGTCACCGTGCTCTACACCTCTATACTGTCTCCGTGCTGTACACCTCTATACTGTCTCCGTGCTCTACACCTCTATACTGTCTCCGTGCTGTACACCTCTATACTGTCTCCGTGCTGTACACCTCTATACTGTCTCCGTGCTGTACACATCAACACTGTCTCCGTGCTGTACACCTCTATACTGTCTCCGTACTGTACACCTCTATACTGTCTCCGTGCTGTACACCTCTATACTGTCTCCGTGCTCTACACCTCTATACTGTCTCCGTGCTGTACACCTCTATACTGTCCCCGTGCTGTACACCTCTATACTGTCTCCGTGCTCTACACCTCTATACTGTCTCCGTGCTGTACACCTCTATACTGTCTCCATACTGTACACCTCTATACTGTCTCCGTGCTGTACACATCAACACTGTCTCCGTACTGTACACCTCTATACTGTCTCCGTGCTGTACACCTCTATACTGTCCCCGTGCTCTACACCTCTATACTGTCCCCGTGCTCTACACCTCTATACTGTCTCCGTGCTGTACACCTCTATACTGTCCCCGTGCTGTACACCTCTATACTGTCCCCGTGCTCTACACCTCTATACTGTCCCCGTGCTGTACACCTCTATCCTGTCTCCGTGCTGTACACCTCTATACTGTCCCCGTGCTGTACACCTCTATACTGTCCCCGTGCTGTACACCTCTATACTGTCCCCGTGCTCTACACCTCTATACTGTCTCCGTGCTCTACACCTCTATACTGTCCCCGTGCTGTACACCTCTATACTGTCCCCGTGCTCTACACCTCTATACTGTCCCCGTGCTCTACACCTCTATACTGTCTCCGTGCTGTACACCTCTATACTGTCCCCGTGCTCTACACCTCTATACTGTCCCCGTGCTCTACACCTCTATACTGTCTCCGTGCTGTCCACCTCTATACTGTCTCCGTGCTGTACACCTCTATACTGTCTCCGTGCTGTACACCTCTGTACTGTCTCCGTGCTGTACACCTCTATACTGTCTCCGTGCTGTACACCTCTATACTGTCTCCGTGCTGTACACATCAACACTGTCTCCGTGCTGTACACCTCTATACTATCCCCGTGCTGTACACCTCTATACTGTCTCCGTGCTCTACACCTCTATACTGTCTCCGTGCTCTACACCTCTATACTGTCTCCGTGCTGTCCACCTCTATACTGTCTCCGTGCTGTACACCTCTGTACTGTCTCCGTGCTGTACACCTCTATACTGTCTCCGTTCTCTACACCTCTATACTGTCTCCGTGCTGTACACCTCGATACTGTCTCCGTGCTGTACACCTCTATACTGTTTCCGTGCTGTATACCTCTATACTGTCTCCGTGCTGTACACTAATTTACTGTCTCCGTGCTGTACACCTCTATACTGTCTCCGTGCTGTACACCTCTATACTGTTTCCGTGCTGTACACTTCAATACTGTTTCCGTGCTGTACACCTCTATACTGTCTCCGTGCTGTACACCTCTATACTGTCTCTGTGCAGTACACCTCTATACTGTCTCTATACTGTACACCTCTATGATGTCTCCGTGCTGTACATCTCTACACTGTCTCCGTGCTGTACATCTCTATACTGTCTCTATATTGTACACCTCTATACTGTCTCTGTGCAGTACACCTCTATACTGTCTCTATAATGTACACCTCTATACTGTCTCCGTGCTCTACACCTCTATACTGTCACCGTGCTCTACACCTCTATACTGTCTCCGTGCTGTACACCTCTATACTGTCTCCGTGCTCTACACCTCTATACTGTCTCCGTGCTGTACACCTCTATACTGTCTCCGTGCTGTACACCTCTATACTGTCTCCGTGCTGTACACATCAACACTGTCTCCGTGCTGTACACCTCTATACTGTCTCCGTACTGTACACCTCTATACTGTCTCCGTGCTGTACACCTCTATACTGTCTCCGTGCTCTACACCTCTATACTGTCTCCGTGCTGTACACCTCTATACTGTCCCCGTGCTGTACACCTCTATACTGTCTCCGTGCTCTACACCTCTATACTGTCTCCGTGCTGTACACCTCTATACTGTCTCCATACTGTACACCTCTATACTGTCTCCGTGCTGTACACATCAACACTGTCTCCGTACTGTACACCTCTATACTGTCTCCGTGCTGTACACCTCTATACTGTCCCCGTGCTCTACACCTCTATACTGTCCCCGTGCTCTACACCTCTATACTGTCTCCGTGCTGTACACCTCTATACTGTCCCCGTGCTGTACACCTCTATACTGTCCCCGTGCTCTACACCTCTATACTGTCCCCGTGCTGTACACCTCTATCCTGTCTCCGTGCTGTACACCTCTATACTGTCCCCGTGCTGTACACCTCTATACTGTCCCCGTGCTGTACACCTCTATACTGTCCCCGTGCTCTACACCTCTATACTGTCTCCGTGCTCTACACCTCTATACTGTCCCCGTGCTGTACACCTCTATACTGTCCCCGTGCTCTACACCTCTATACTGTCCCCGTGCTCTACACCTCTATACTGTCTCCGTGCTGTACACCTCTATACTGTCCCCGTGCTCTACACCTCTATACTGTCCCCGTGCTCTACACCTCTATACTGTCTCCGTGCTGTACACCTCTATACTGTCTCCGTGCTGTACACCTCTACACTGTCGCCGTACTGTACACCTCTATACTGTCCCCGTGCTGTACACCTCTATACTGTCCCCGTGCTGTACACCTCTATACTGTCCCCATGCTGTACACCTCTGTACTGTCCCCGTGCTGTACACCTCTATACTGTCCCCGTGCTGTACACCTCTATACTGTCCCCATGCTGTACACCTCTATACTGTCTCCGTGCTGTACACCTCTGTACTGTCTCCGTGCTGTACACCTCTGTACTGTCTCCGTGCTCTACACCTCTGTACTGTCTCCGTGCTGTACACCTCTATACTGTCCCCGTGCTGTACACCTCTATACTGTCCCCGTGCTGTACACATCAACACTGTCTCCGTGCTGTACACCTCTATACTGTCTCAGTGCTGTACACCTCTATACTGTCTCCGTGCTCTACACCTCTATACTGTCCCCGTGCTGTACACATCAACACTGTCTCCGTGCTGTACACCTCTATACTGTCCCCGTGCTGTACACCTCTATACTGTCCCTGTGCTGTACACCTCTATACTGTCCCCGTGCAGTACACATCAACACTGTCTCCGTGCTCTACACCTCTATACTGTCTCAGTGCTGTACACCTCTATACTGTCTCCGTGCTGTACAACTCTATACTGTCCCCATGCTGGACACCTCTATACTGTCCCCGTGCTGTACACCTCTATACTGTCTCCGTGCTGTACACCTCTATACTGTCTCCGTGCTGTACACCACTATACTGTCCCCGTGCTCTACACCTCTATACTATCCCCGTGCTGTACACCTCTATACTGTCTCCGTGCTCTACACCTCTATACTGTCTCCGTGCTGTACACCTCTACACTGTCCCCGTGCTGTACACCTCTATACTGTCTCCGTACTGTACACCTCTATACTGTCTCCGTGCTGTACACATCAACACTGTCTCCGTGCTGTACACCTCTATACTGTCTCAGTACTGTACACCTCTATACTGTCCCCGTGCTGTACACCTCTATACTGTCTCCGTGCTCTACACCTCTATACTGTCCCCGTGCTGTACACCTCTATACTGTCTACGTGCTCAACACCTCTATACTGTCCCCATGGTGTACACCTCTATACTGTCTCCGTGCTCTACACCTCTATACTGTCTCCGTGCTGTACACCTCTATACTGTCCCCGTGCTGTACACCTCTATACTGTCTCCGTGCTCTACACCTCTATACTGTCTCCGTGCTGTCCACCTCTATACTGTCCCCGTGCTGTACATCTCTATTCTGTCTCCGTGCTGTACACCTCTATACTGTCTCCGTGCTGTACACCTCTATACTGTCTCCGTACTGTACACATCTATACTGTCTCCGTGCTCTACACCTCTATACTGTCCCCGTGCTGTACACCTCTATACTGTCTACGTGCTCAACACCTCTATACTGTCCCCATGGTGTACACCTCTATACTATCTCCGTGCTCTACACCTCTATACTGTCTCCGTGCTGTACACCTCTATACTGTCCCCGTGCTGTACACCTCTATACTGTCTCCGTGCTGTACACCTCTGTACTGTCCCCGTGCTGTACACCTCTATACTGTCTCCGTGCTGTACACCTCTATACTGTCTCCGTACTGTACACATCTATACTGTCTCCGTGCTCTACACCTCTATACTGTCCCCGTGCTGTACACCTCTATACTGTCTCCGTGCTCTACACCTCTATACTGTCCCCGTGCTGTACACCTCTATACTGTCTACGTGCTCAACACCTCTATACTGTCCCCATGGTGTACACCTCTATACTGTCTCCGTGCTCTACACCTCTATACTGTCTCCGTGCTGTACACCTCTATACTGTTCCCGTGCTGTACACCTCTATACTGTCTCCGTGCTGTACACCTCTATACTGTCTCCGTACTGTACACATCTATGCTGTCTCCGTGCGGTACACCTCTATACTGTCTCCGTACTGTACACATCTATACTGTCTCCGTGCTCTACACCTCTATACTGTCCCCGTGCTGTACACCTCTATACTGTCTCCGTGCTGTACACCTCTATACTGTCTCCGTGCTGTACACATCAACACTGTCTCCGTGCTGTACACCTCTATACTGTCTCCGTGCTGTACACCTCTATACTGTCTCCGTGCTCTACACCTCTATACTGTCTCCGTGCTCTACACCTCTATACTGTCTCCGTGCTGTACACCTCTATACTGTCCCCGTGCTGTACACCTCTATACTGTCTCCGTGCTCTACACCTCTATACTGTCCCCGTGCTGTACACCTCTATACTGTCCCCGTGCTGTACATCTCTATACTGTCTCCGTGCTGTACACCTCTATACTGTCTCCGTGCTGTACACATCAACACTGTCTCCGTGCTGTACACCTCTATACTGTCTCCGTGCTGTACACCTCTATACTGTCGCCGTGCTCTACACCTCAATACTGTCTCCGTGCTGTACACCTCTATACTGTCCCCGTGCTGTACACATCAACACTGTCCCCGTGCTGTACACCTCTATACTGTCTCCGTGCTCTACACCTCTATACTGTCCCCGTGCTGTACACCTCTATACTGTCTCCATGCTGTACACTTCTATTCAGTCTCCATGCTGTACACATCAACACTGTCCCCGTGCTGTACACCTCTATACTGTCTCTATACTGTACACATCTGTACTGTCTCCGTGCTCTACATCTCTATACTGTCTCCGGGCTCTACACCTCTATACTGTCTCCGTGCTGTACACCTCTATACTGTCTCCGTACTGTACACCTCTATACTGTCTCCGTGCTCTACACCTCTATACTGTCTCCATGCCGTACACCTCGATACTGTCTCCATGCTGTACACCTCTATACTGTCTCCGTGCTGTACACATCAACACTGTCTCCGTGCTGTACACCTCTATACTGTCTCCGTGCTGTACACCTCTATACTGTCTCCGTGCTGTACACATCAACACTGTCTCCGTGCTGTACACCTCTATACTGTCTCCGTGCTCTACACCTCTATGCTGTCTCCGGGCTGTACACCTCTATACTGTCTCCGTGCTGTACACCTCTATACTGTCTCCGTGCTGTACACCTCTATACTGTCCCCGTGCTGTACACCTCTATACTGTCTCCGTACTGTACACCTCTATACTGTCTCCGTGCTCTACACCTCTATACTGTCTCCATGCCGTACACCTCGATACTGTCTCCATGCTGTACACCTCTATACTGTCCCCGTGCTGTACACCTCTATACTGTCTCCGTGCTGTACACATCAACACTGTCTCCGTGCTGTACACCTCTATACTGTCTCCGTGCTCTACACCTCTATACTGTCTCCGGGCTGTACACCTCTATACTGTCGCCGTGCTCTACACCTCAATACTGTCTCCGTGCTGTACACCTCTATACTGTCTCCATGCTGTACACCTCTATACTGTCCCCGTGCTGTACACCTCTATACTGTCTCCGTACTGTACACCTCTATACTGTCTCAGTGCTGTACACATCAACACTGTCTCAGTGCTGTACACATCAACACTGTCTCCGTGCTGTACACCTCTATACTGTCTCCGTGCTGTACACCCCTATACTGTCCCCGTGCTGTACACCTCTATACTGTGTCCGTGCTCTACACCTCTATACTGTCTCCGTGCTGTACACCTCTATACTGTCCCCGTGCTGTACACCTCTATACTGTCCCCGTGCTGTACACCTCTATACTGTCTCCGTGCTCTACACCTCTATACTGTCCCCGTGCTGTACACCTCTATATTGTCCCCGTGCTGTACACCTCTATACTGTCTCCGTGCTGTACACCTCTATACTGTCCCCGTGCTGTACACGTCTATACTGTCTCCATGCTGTACACCTCTATACTCTCTCCGTGCTGTACACATCAACACTGTCTCCGTGCTGTACACCTCTATACTGTCCCCGTGCTGTACACCTCTATACTGTCTCCGTGCTGTACACCTCTATGCTGTCTCCATGCTGTACACCTCTATACTGTCCCCGTGCTGTACACCTCTATACTGTCTCCATGCTGTACACCTCTATACTGTCTCCGTACTGTACACCTCTATACTGTCTCCGTGCTGTACACCTCTACACTGTCCCCGTGCTGTACACCTCTATACTGTCCCCGTGCTGTACACCTCTATACTGTCTCCGTGCTGTACACATCAACACTGTCTCCGTGCTGTACACCTCTATACTGTCTCAGTGCTGTACACCTCTATACTGTCTCCGTGCTCTACACCTCTATACTGTCCCCGTGCTGTACACCTCTATACTGTCTCTGTGCTCTACACCTCTTTACTGTTTCCATGCTGTACACCTCTATACTGTCCCCGTGCTGTACACCTCTATACTGTCTCCATGCTGTACACATCAACACTGTCTCCATGCTGTACACCTCTACACTGTCCCCGTGCTGTACACCTCTATACTGTCCCTGTGCTGTACACCTTTATACTGTCCCCGTGCTGTACACCTCTATACTGTCCCTGTGCTGTACACCTCTATACTGTCCCCGTGCTGTACACCTCTATACTCTCTCCGTGCTGTACACATCAACACTGTCTCCATGCTGTACACCTCTACACTGTCCCCGTGCTGTACACCTCTATACTGTCCCTGTGCTGTACACCTTTATACTGTCCCCGTGCTGTACACCTCTATACTGTCCCTGTGCTGTACACCTCTATACTGTCCCCGTGCTGTACACCTCTATACTATCCCCGTGCTGTACACCTCTATGCTGTCTCCGTGCTGTACACCTCTATACTGTCTCCGTGCTGTACACCTCTACACTGTCCCTGTGCTGTACACCTCTATACTGTCCCTGTGCTGTACACCTCTATAATGTCTCAGTGCTGTACACCTCTATACTGTCTCAGTGCTGTACACCTCTATACTGTCTCCGTGCTCTACACCTCTATACTGTCTCCGTGCTGTACACCTCTATACTGTCTCCGTGCTGTACACCTCTGTACTGTCTCCGTGCTGTACACCTATATACTGTCTCCGTGCTGTACACCTCTATACTGTCCCCGTGCTGTACACCTCTAAACTGTCTCCGTGCTGTACACCTCTATACTGTCCCTGTGCTGTACACCTCTATACTGTCTCCGTGCTGTACACCTCTATACTGTCTCCATGCTGTACACCTCTATACTGTCTCCGTGCTCTACACCTCTATACTGTCTCCGTGCTGTACACCTCTATACTGTTTCCGTGCTGTACACCTCTATACTGTCTCCATGCTGTACACCTCTATACTGTGTCCGTGCTGTACACTAATATACGGTCTCCGTGCTGTACACCTCTATACTGTTTCCGTGCTGTACACCTCTACACTGTCCCTGTGCTGTACACCTCTATACTGTCCCTGTGCTGTACACCTCTATACTATCCCCGTGCTGTACACCTCTATGCTGTCTCCGTGCTGTACACCTCTATACTGTCTCCGTGCTGTACACCTCTACACTGTCCCTGTGCTGTACACCTCTATACTGTCCCTGTGCTGTACACCTCTATACTGTCTCAGTGCTGTACACCTCTATACTGTCTCCATGCTGTACACCTCTATACTGTCTCCGTGCTCTACACCTCTATACTGTCCCCGTGCTGTACACCTCTATACTGTCTCCGTGCTTTACACCTCTATATTGTCTCCATGCTGTACACCTCTATACTGTCTCCGTGCCGTACACCTCTATATTGTCTCAGTGCTGTACACCTCTATACTGTCTCCGTGCTGTACACCTCTATACTGTCCCCGTGCTGTACACCTCTATACTGTCCCCGTGCTGTACACCTCTATACTGTCTCAGTGCTGTACACCTCTGTACTGTCTCCGTGCTGTACACCTCTGTACTGTCTCCGTGCTGTACACCTCTATACTGTCTCCGTGCTGTACACCTCTATACTGTCTCCGTGCTGTACACCTCTATACTGTCCCCGTGCTGTACACCTCTATACTGTCTCCGTGCTCTACACCTCTATACTGTCTCCGTGCTGTACACCTCTATACTGTCTCCATGCTGTACACCTCTATACTGTCTCCGTGCTGTACACCTCTATACTGTCCCCGTGCTGTACACCTCTATACTGTCTCCGTGCTCTACACCTCTATACTGTCTCCGTGCTGTCCACCTCTATACTGTCCCCGTGCTGTACATCTCTATTCTGTCTCCGTGCTGTACACCTCTATACTGTCTCCGTGCTGTACACCTCTATACTGTCTCCGTACTGTACACATCTATACTGTCTCCGTGCTCTACACCTCTATACTGTCCCCGTGCTGTACACCTCTATACTGTCTACGTGCTCAACACCTCTATACTGTCCCCATGGTGTACACCTCTATACTATCTCCGTGCTCTACACCTCTATACTGTCTCCGTGCTGTACACCTCTATACTTTCCCCGTGCTGTACACCTCTATACTGTCTCCGTGCTGTACACCTCTGTACTGTCCCCGTGCTGTACACCTCTATACTGTCTCCGTGCTGTACACCTCTATACTGTCTCCGTACTGTACACATCTATACTGTCTCCGTGCTCTACACCTCTATACTGTCCCCGTGCTGTACACCTCTATACTGTCTCCGTGCTCTACACCTCTATACTGTCCCCGTGCTGTACACCTCTATACTGTCTACGTGCTCAACACCTCTATACTGTCCCCATGGTGTACACCTCTATACTGTCTCCGTGCTCTACACCTCTATACTGTCTCCGTGCTGTACACCTCTATACTGTTCCCGTGCTGTACACCTCTATACTGTCTCCGTGCTGTACACCTCTATACTGTCTCCGTACTGTACACATCTATGCTGTCTCCGTGCGGTACACCTCTATACTGTCTCCGTACTGTACACATCTATACTGTCTCCGTGCTCTACACCTCTATACTGTCCCCGTGCTGTACACCTCTATACTGTCTCCGTGCTGTACACCTCTATACTGTCTCCGTGCTGTACACATCAACACTGTCTCCGTGCTGTACACCTCTATACTGTCTCCGTGCTGTACACCTCTATACTGTCTCCGTGCTCTACACCTCTATACTGTCTCCGTGCTCTACACCTCTATACTGTCTCCGTGCTGTACACCTCTATACTGTCCCCGTGCTGTACACCTCTATACTGTCTCCGTGCTCTACACCTCTATACTGTCCCCGTGCTGTACACCTCTATACTGTCCCCGTGCTGTACATCTCTATACTGTCTCCGTGCTGTACACCTCTATACTGTCTCCGTGCTGTACACATCAACACTGTCTCCGTGCTGTACACCTCTATACTGTCTCCGTGCTGTACACCTCTATACTGTCGCCGTGCTCTACACCTCAATACTGTCTCCGTGCTGTACACCTCTATACTGTCCCCGTGCTGTACACATCAACACTGTCCCCGTGCTGTACACCTCTATACTGTCTCCGTGCTCTACACCTCTATACTGTCCCCGTGCTGTACACCTCTATACTGTCTCCATGCTGTACACTTCTATTCAGTCTCCATGCTGTACACATCAACACTGTCCCCGTGCTGTACACCTCTATACTGTCTCTATACTGTACACATCTGTACTGTCTCCGTGCTCTACATCTCTATACTGTCTCCGGGCTCTACACCTCTATACTGTCTCCGTGCTGTACACCTCTATACTGTCTCCGTACTGTACACCTCTATACTGTCTCCGTGCTCTACACCTCTATACTGTCTCCATGCCGTACACCTCGATACTGTCTCCATGCTGTACACCTCTATACTGTCTCCGTGCTGTACACATCAACACTGTCTCCGTGCTGTACACCTCTATACTGTCTCCGTGCTGTACACCTCTATACTGTCTCCGTGCTGTACACATCAACATTGTCTCCGTGCTGTACACCTCTATACTGTCTCCGTGCTCTACACCTCTATACTGTCTCCGGGCTGTACACCTCTATACTGTCGCCGTGCTGTACACCTCTATACTGTCTCCGTGCTGTACACCTCTATACTGTCCCCGTGCTGTACACCTCTATACTGTCTCCGTACTGTACACCTCTATACTGTCTCCGTGCTCTACACCTCTATACTGTCTCCATGCCGTACACCTCGATACTGTCTCCATGCTGTACACCTCTATACTGTCCCCGTGCTGTACACCTCTATACTGTCTCCGTGCTGTACACATCAACACTGTCTCCGTGCTGTACACCTCTATACTGTCTCCGTGCTCTACACCTCTATACTGTCTCCGGGCTGTACACCTCTATACTGTCGCCGTGCTCTACACCTCAATACTGTCTCCGTGCTGTACACCTCTATACTGTCCCCGTGCTGTACACATCAACACTGTCCCCGTGCTGTACACCTCTATACTGTCTCCGTGCTCTACACCTCTATACTGTCCCCGTGCTGTACACCTCTATACTGTCTCCATGCTGTACACCTCTATACTGTCCCCGTGCTGTACACCTCTATACTGTCTCCGTACTGTACACCTCTATACTGTCTCAGTGCTGTACACATCAACACTGTCTCAGTGCTGTACACATCAACACTGTCTCCGTGCTGTACACCTCTATACTGTCTCCGTGCTGTACACCCCTATACTGTCCCCGTGCTGTACACCTCTATACTGTGTCCGTGCTCTACACCTCTATACTGTCTCCGTGCTGTACACCTCTATACTGTCCCCGTGCTGTACACCTCTATACTGTCCCCGTGCTGTACACCTCTATACTGTCTCCGTGCTGTACACCTCTATACTGTCCCCGTGCTGTACACGTCTATACTGTCTCCATGCTGTACACCTCTATACTCTCTCCGTGCTGTACACATCAACACTGTCTCCGTGCTGTACACCTCTATACTGTCCCCGTGCTGTACACCTCTATACTGTCTCCGTGCTGTACACCTCTATGCTGTCTCCATGCTGTACACCTCTATACTGTCCCCGTGCTGTACACCTCTATACTGTCTCCATGCTGTACACCTCTATACTGTCTCCGTGCTGTACACCTCTATACTGTCTCCGTGCTGTACACCTCTACACTGTCCCCGTGCTGTACACCTCTATACTGTCCCCGTGCTGTACACCTCTATACTGTCTCCGTGCTGTACACATCAACACTGTCTCCGTGCTGTACACCTCTATACTGTCTCAGTGCTGTACACCTCTATACTGTCTCCGTGCTCTACACCTCTATACTGTCCCCGTGCTGTACACCTCTATACTGTCTCTGTGCTCTACACCTCTTTACTGTTTCCATGCTGTACACCTCTATACTGTCCCCGTGCTGTACACCTCTATACTGTCTCTGTGCTCTACACCTCTTTACTGTCTCCATGCTGTACACCTCTATACTCTCTCCGTGCTGTACACATCAACACTGTCTCCATGCTGTACACCTCTACACTGTCCCCGTGCTGTACACCTCTATACTGTCCCTGTGCTGTACACCTTTATACTGTCCCCGTGCTGTACACCTCTATACTGTCCCTGTGCTGTACACCTCTATACTGTCCCCGTGCTGTACACCTCTATACTATCCCCGTGCTGTACACCTCTATGCTGTCTCCGTGCTGTACACCTCTATACTGTCTCCGTGCTGTACACCTCTACACTGTCCCTGTGCTGTACACCTCTATACTGTCCCTGTGCTGTACACCTCTATAATGTCTCAGTGCTGTACACCTCTATACTGTCTCAGTGCTGTACACCTCTATACTGTCTCCGTGCTCTACACCTCTATACTGTCTCCGTGCTGTACACCTCTATACTGTCTCCGTGCTGTACACCTCTGTACTGTCTCCGTGCTGTACACCTATATACTGTCTCCGTGCTGTACACCTCTATACTGTCCCCGTGCTGTACACCTCTAAACTGTCTCCGTGCTGTACACCTCTATACTGTCTCCATGCTGTACACCTCTATACTGTCCCTGTGCTGTACACCTCTATACTGTCTCCGTGCTGTACACCTCTATACTGTCTCCATGCTGTACACCTCTATACTGTCTCCGTGCTCTACACCTCTATACTGTCTCCGTGCTGTACACCTCTATACTGTTTCCGTGCTGTACACCTCTATACTGTCTCCATGCTGTACACCTCTATACTGTGTCCGTGCTGTACACTAATATACGGTCTCCGTGCTGTACACCTCTATACTGTTTCCGTGCTGTACACCTCTACACTGTCCCTGTGCTGTACACCTCTATACTGTCCCTGTGCTGTACACCTCTATACTATCCCCGTGCTGTACACCTCTATGCTGTCTCCGTGCTGTACACCTCTATACTGTCTCCGTGCTGTACACCTCTACACTGTCCCTGTGCTGTACACCTCTATACTGTCCCTGTGCTGTACACCTCTATACTGTCTCAGTGCTGTACACCTCTATACTGTCTCCATGCTGTACACCTCTATACTGTCTCCGTGCTCTACACCTCTATACTGTCCCCGTGCTGTACACCTCTATACTGTCTCCGTGCTTTACACCTCTATATTGTCTCCATGCTGTACACCTCTATACTATCTCCGTGCTGTACACCTCTATACTGTCCCCGTGCTGTACACCTCTATACTGTCTCCGTGCTGTACACCTCTATACTGTCCCCGTGCTGTACACCTCTATACTGTCCCCGTGCTGTACACCTCTATACTGTCTCAGTGCTGTACACCTCTGTACTGTCTCCGTGCTGTACACCTCTGTACTGTCTCCGTGCTGTACACCTCTATACTGTCTCCGTGCTGTACACCTCTATACTGTCTCCGTGCTGTACACCTCTATACTATCTCCGTGCTGTACACCTCTATACTGTCCCCGTGCTGTACACCTCTATACTGTCCCCGTGCTGTACACCTCTATACTGTCTCCGTGCTGTACACCTCTATACTGTCTCCGTGCTGTACACCTCTATACTGTCTCAGTGCTGTACACCTCTATACTGTCTCTGTGCTGTACACCTCTATACTGTCTCTGTGCTGTACACCTCTATACTGTCTCCGTGCTGTACACCTCTATACTGTCTCCATGCCGTACACCTCGATACTGTCTCCGTGCTGTACACCTCTATACTGTCCCCGTGCTGTACACCTCTATACTGTCCCCGTGCTGTACACCTCTATACTGTCTCCGTGCTGTACACCTCTATACTGTCGCCGTGCTGTACACCTCTATACTGTCTCCGTGCTGTACACCTCTATACTGTCGCCGTGCTGTACACCTCTATACTGTCTCCGTGCTGTACACCTCTATACTGTCCCCGTGCTGTACACCTCTATACTGTCTCCGTGCTCTACACCTCTATACTGTCTCCGTGCTGTACACCTCTATACTGTCCCCGTGCTGTACACCTCTATACTGTCTCCGTGCTGTACACCTCTATACTGCCGCCGTGCTGTACACCTCTATACTGTCGCCGTGCTGTACACCTCTATACTGTCTCCGTGCTGTACACCTCTATACTGTCTCCGTGCTGTACACCTCTGTACTGTCTCCGTGCTGTACACCTCTATACTGTCTCCGTGCTGTACACATCAACACTGTCTCCGTGCTGTACACCTCTATACTGTCCCCGTGCTGTACACCTCTATACTGTCCCCGTGCTGTACACCTCTATACTGTCTCCGTGCTGTAGACATCAACACTGTCCCCGTGCTGTACACCTCTATACTGTCCCCGTGCTGTACACATCAACACTGTCTCTGTGCTGTACACTTGTATACTGTCTCCGTGCTGTACACATCAACACTGTCTCTGTGCTGTACACCTCTATACTGTCGCCGTGCTGTACACATCAACACTGTCTCCGTGCTGTACACCTCTATACTGTCCCCGTGCTGTACACCTCTATACTGTCCCCGTGCTGTACACCTCTATACTGTCCCCGTGCTGTACACCTCTATACTGTCCCCGTGCTGTACACATCAACACTGTCTCTGTGCTGTACACTTCTATACTGTCTCCGTGCTGTATACATCAACACTGTCCCCGTGCTGTACACCTCTATACTGTCCCCGTGCTGTACACATCAACACTGTCTCTGTGCTGTACACCTCTATACTGTCTCCGTGCTGTACACATCAACACTGTCTCTGTGCTGTACACCTCTATACTGTCCCAGTGCTGTACACCTCTATACTGTCTCCGTGCTGTACACCTCTATACTGTCCCCGTGCTGTACACCTCTATACTGTCCCCGTGCTGTACACCTCTATACTGTCCCAGTGCTGTACACCTCTATACTGTCTCCGTGCTGTACACCTCTATACTGTCCCAGTGCTGTACACCTCTATACTGTCCCCGTGCTGTACACCTCTATACTGTCTCCGTGCTGTACACCTCTATACTGTCCCCGTGCTGTACACCTCTATACTGTCTCCGTGCTGTACACCTCTATACTGTCTCCGTGCTGTACACCTCTATACTGTCTCCGTGCTGTACACCTCTATACTGTCTCCGTGCTGTACACCTCTATACTGTCTCCGTGCTGTACACCTCTATACTGTCTCCGTGCTGTACACCTCTATACTGTCCCCGTGCTGTACACCTCTATACTCTCTCTGTGCTGTACACCTCTATACTGTCTCCGTGCTGTACACATCAACACTGTCTCCGTGCTGTACACCTCTATACTGTCTCCGTGCTGTACACCTCTATACTGTCTCCGTGCTGTACACATCAACACTGTCTCCGTGCTGTACACCTCTATACTGTCTCCGTGCTGTACACCTCTATACTGTCCCCGTGCTGTACACCTCTATACTGTCTCCGTGCTCTACACCTCTATACTGTCTCCGTGCTGTACACCTCTATACTGTCCCCGTGCTGTACACCTCTATACTGTCCCCGTGCTGTACACCTCTATACTGTCTCCGTGCTGTACACCTCTATACTGTCGCCGTGCTGTACACCTCTATACTGTCCCCGTGCTGTACACCTCTATACTGTCCCCGTGCTGTACACCTCTATACTGTCTCCGTGCTGTACACCTCTATACTGTCTCCGTGCTGTACACCTCTATACTGTCGCCGTGCTGTACACCTCTATACTGTCTCCGTGCTGTACACCTCTATACTGTCCCCGTGCTGTACACCTCTATACTGTCTCCGTGCTCTACACCTCTATACTGTCTCCGTGCTGTACACCTCTATACTGTCCCCGTGCTGTACACCTCTATACTGTCCCCGTGCTGTACACCTCTATACTGTCTCCGTGCTGTACACCTCTATACTGTCGCCGTGCTGTACACCTCTATACTGTCGCCGTGCTGTACACCTCTATACTGTCTCCGTGCTGTACACCTCTGTACTGTCTCCGTGCTGTACACCTCTGTACTGTCTCCGTGCTGTACACCTCTATACTGTCCCCGTGCTGTACACCTCTATACTCTCTCCGTGCTGTACACCTCTATACTGTCTCCGTGCTGTACACATCAACACTGTCTCCGTGCTGTACACCTCTATACTGTCTCCGTGCTGTACACCTCTATACTGTCTCCGTGCTGTACACCTCTATACTGTCCCCGTGCTGTACACCTCTATACTGTCTCCGTGCTCTACACCTCTATACTGTCCCCGTGCTGTACACCTCTATACTGTCCCCGTGCTGTACACCTCTATACTGTCTCCGTGCTGTACACCTCTATACTGTCGCCGTGCTGTACACCTCTATACTGTCTCCGTGCTGTACACCTCTATACTGTCCCCGTGCTGTACACCTCTATACTGTCTCCGTGCTCTACACCTCTATACTGTCTCCGTGCTGTACACCTCTATACTGTCCCCGTGCTGTACACCTCTATACTGTCCCCGTGCTGTACACCTCTATACTGTCTCCGTGCTGTACACCTCTATACTGTCGCCGTGCTGTACACCTCTATACTGTCTCCGTGCTGTACACCTCTATACTGTCGCCGTGCTGTACACCTCTATACTGTCCCCGTGCTGTACACCTCTATACTCTCTCCGTGCTGTACACCTCTATACTCTCTCCGTGCTGTACACATCAACACTGTCTCCGTGCTGTACACCTCTATACTGTCTCCGTGCTGTACACCTCTATACTGTCCCCGTGCTGTACACCTCTATACTGTCTCCGTGCTCTACACCTCTATACTGTCTCCGTGCTCTACACCTCTATACTGTCCCCGTGCTGTACACCTCTATACTGTCCCCGTGCTGTACACCTCTATACTGTCTCCGTGCTGTACACCTCTATACTGTCGCCGTGCTGTACACCTCTATACTGTCTCCGTGCTGTACACCTCTATACTGTCCCCGTGCTGTACACCTCTATACTGTCTCCGTGCTGTACACCTCTATACTGTCGCCGTGCTGTACACCTCTATACTGTCTCCGTGCTGTACACCTCTATACTGTCTCCGTGCTGTACACCTCTATACTGTCTCCGTGCTGTACACCTCTATACTGTCCCCGTGCTGTACACCTCTATACTGTCCCCGTGCTGTACACCTCTATACTGTCTCCGTGCTGTACACCTCTATACTGTCGCCGTGCTGTACACCTCTATACTGTCTCCGTGCTGTACACCTCTGTACTGTCTCCGTGCTGTACACCTCTGTACTGTCTCCGTGCTGTACACCTCTATACTGTCCCCGTGCTGTACACCTCTATACTCTCTCCGTGCTGTACACCTCTATACTGTCTCCGTGCTGTACACATCAACACTGTCTCCGTGCTGTACACCTCTATACTGTCTCCGTGCTGTACACCTCTATACTGTCTCCGTGCTGTACACCTCTATACTGTCCCCGTGCTGTACACCTCTATACTGTCTCCGTGCTGTACACCTCTATACTGTCTGCGTGCTGTACACCTCTATACTGTCCCCGTGCTGTACACCTCTATACTGTCTCCGTGCTCTACACCTCTATACTGTCTCCGTGCTGTACACCTCTATACTGTCCCCGGGCTGTACACCTCTGTACTGTCTCCGTGCTGTACACCTCTGTACTGTCTCCGTGCTGTACACCTCTATACTATCTCCGTGCTGTACACCTCTATACTATCTCCATGCTGTACACCTCTATACTGTCCCCGTGCTGTACACCTCTATACTGTCTCCGTGCTGTATACATCAACACTGTCCCCGTGCTGTACACCTCTATACTGTCCCCGTGCTGTACACCTCTATACTGTCTCCGTGCTGTACACCTCTATACGGTCCCCGTGCTGTACACCTCTATACTGTCTCCGTGCTGTACACCTCTATACTGTCTCCGTGCTGTACACATCAACACTGTCTCCGTGCTGTACACCTCTGTACTGTCTCCGTGCTGTACACCTCTGTACTGTCTCCGTGCTGTACACCTCTATACTGTCCCCGTGCTGTACACCTCTATACTCTCTCCGTGCTGTACACCTCTATACTGTCTCCGTGCTGTACACCTCTATACTGTCTCCGTGCTGTACACCTCTATACTGTCTCCGTGCTGTACACATCAACACTGTCTCCGTGCTGTACACCTCTATACTGTCTCCGTGCTGTACACCTCTATACTGTCTCCGTGCTGTACACCTCTATACTGTCCCCGTGCTGTACACCTCTATACTGTCCCCGTGCTGTACACCTCTATACTGTCTCCGTGCTGTACACCTCTATACTGTCGCCGTGCTGTACACCTCTATACTGTCTCCGTGCTCTACACCTCTATACTGTCTCCGTGCTGTACACCTCTATACTGTCGCCGTGCTGTACACCTCTATACTGTCTCCGTGCTGTACACCTCTGTACTGTCTCCGTGCTGTACACCTCTATACTGTCCCCGTGCTGTACACCTCTATACTCTCTCCGTGCTGTACACCTCTATACTCTCTCCGTGCTGTACACCTCTATACTGTCCCCGTGCTGTACACCTCTATACTGTCCCCGTGCTGTACACCTCTGTACTGTCTCCGTGCTGTACACCTCTGTACTGTCTCCGTGCTGTACACCTCTATACTGTCTCCGTGCTGTACACCTCTATACTGTCTCCGTGCTGTACACCTCTATACTGTCCCCGTGCTGTACACCTCTATACTGTCTCCGTGCTGTACACCTCTATACTGTCCCCGTGCTGTACACCTCTGTACTGTCTCCGTGCTGTACACCTCTGTACTGTCTCCGTGCTGTACACCTCTATACTGTCTCCGTGCTGTACACCTCTATACTATCTCCATGCTGTACACCTCTATACTGTCCCCGTGCTGTACACCTCTATACTGTCTCCGTGCTGTATACATCAACACTGTCCCCGTGCTGTACACCTCTGTACTGTCTCCGTGCTGTACACCTCTATACTGTCCCCGTGCTGTACACCTCTATACTCTCTCCGTGCTGTACACCTCTATACTGTCTCCGTGCTGTACACATCAACACTGTCTCCGTGCTGTACACCTCTATACTGTCTCCGTGCTGTACACCTCTATACTGTCTCCGTGCTGTACACCTCTATACTGTCCCCGTGCTGTACACCTCTATACTGTCTCCGTGCTGTACACCTCTATACTGTCTCCGTGCTGTACACCTCTATACTGTCCCCGTGCTGTACACCTCTATACTGTCCCCGTGCTCTAAACTTCTATACTGTCTCCGTGCTGTACACCTCTATACTGTCCCCGTGCTGTACACCTCTGTACTGTCTCCGTGCTGTACACCTCTGTACTGTCTCCGTGCTGTACACCTCTATACTATCTCCGTGCTGTACACCTCTATACTATCTCCATGCTGTACACCTCTATACTGTCCCCGTGCTGTACACCTCTATACTGTCTCCGTGCTGTATACATCAACACTGTCCCCGTGCTGTACACCTCTATACTGTCCCCGTGCTGTACACCTCTATACTGTCTCCGTGCTGTACACCTCTATACGGTCCCCGTGCTGTACACCTCTATACGGTCCCCGTGCTGTACACCTCTATACTGTCTCCGTGCTGTACACCTCTATACTGTCTCCGTGCTGTACACATCAACACTGTCTCCGTGCTGTACACCTCTGTACTGTCTCCGTGCTGTACACCTCTGTACTGTCTCCGTGCTGTACACCTCTATACTGTCCCCGTGCTGTACACCTCTATACTCTCTCCGTGCTGTACACCTCTATACTGTCTCCGTGCTGTACACCTCTATACTGTCTCCGTGCTGTACACATCAACACTGTCTCCGTGCTGTACACCTCTATACTGTCTCCGTGCTGTACACCTCTATACTGTCTCCGTGCTGTACACCTCTATACTGTCCCCGTGCTGTACACCTCTATACTGTCCCCGTGCTGTACACCTCTATACTGTCTCCGTGCTGTACACCTCTATACTGTCGCCGTGCTGTACACCTCTATACTGTCTCCGTGCTGTACACCTCTATACTGTCCCCGTGCTGTACACCTCTATACTGTCTCCGTGCTCTACACCTCTATACTGTCTCCGTGCTGTACACCTCTATACTGTCCCCGTGCTGTACACCTCTATACTGTCGCCGTGCTGTACACCTCTATACTGTCTCCGTGCTGTACACCTCTGTACTGTCTCCGTGCTGTACACCTCTATACTGTCCCCGTGCTGTACACCTCTATACTCTCTCCGTGCTGTACACCTCTATACTGTCTCCGTGCTGTACAC